>NW_012267267.1:10121462-10188677 GCF_000151885.1 Dipodomys ordii | reverse complement strand
TTTCTTTGGTGGCTTTTAGTGTTGAGTTCTAATTTTATTCCCTTGTGGTCAGAGAGAATGCAGGGTATAATTTCAATGTTTCTAAATTTGGGCAAATTTGCTTTGTGACCTAAAATGTGGTCTATTTTGGTGAAAGTTCTGTGTGCTGTTGAGAAAAAAATGTATTCTGATGTTGTTGGGTGAAATATTCAGTAAATTTCTATTAAGTCTAGCTGGTCTATGCAGGTGTTTAGATACGAGGTTTAGTGGTGTGTTAAAGTCCCCAACAATTATTGTCTTTGGATATATGTGAGATTTGAGGGAAAGTAGTGTTTCTTGGATAAATTTGGGTGCCCCATTATTTGGTGAATAGATATTTACAATTGTAATAACCTCCTGGGGAGTTCCCTTAATTAGTATGTAGCAACCTCCTTTATCTCTTCTCACTAGTTTTAATTTGAAGTTTATTTTATCTGATATTAGTATTGTAACTCCTGCCTGTTTATGGGGGTCATTTGCTTGGTAGATTTTATTCCAACCTTTCACTTTCAGAATATGTTTGTTTTTGAAGGCAGCAGATAGAAGGATCTTGCTTTTTGATCCAACTAGACAATCTATGTGGCTTAATTGGAGAGTTAAGTTCATTAATACTGAGATTTAGGATTAAGAGGTTTTTGGTAGTTGCTGCCATGTTATCCACATTCTTGGGGGTTGTGCCAACTTGGTTTTTCCTACGATTCTCATATTCTGTGCTTGGGGGGGTGTTTATTGGCTTTTGTCGTGCTCTTTTTGGATTTCTTTAAGTATCTTTTGTAGGGCTGGTCTGGTGGAGATAAATTGTTTCAATTTTTCTTTTCTGTGGATGGTTTTTATAAAGGAGAGCTGGGTACAACATTCTTGGTTGATAGTTGTTTTTCATTAGGGTGTGGCATACAATATTTCAGGTTCTGCTAGGTTTCATGGTCTCTGCTGAGATATATGAAATTATTCTGATTGGTTTTCCTTCCTGAGTGATTGACCTTTTCCCCCTGACAACTTTAAGGATCCTTTCCTTGGTCTCAACTGATTCTGTGTGGATTACAGTGTGACAATGGGATGTTCTGTTCTGGTCTGGTCTATTTGGGGTTCTATTTCTGGTCTATTTGTATCTGAATCGGCATATCTTTTTGCATGTTTGTGAAGTTCTCTGCTAGGATCCTGATAAATTTCCTAGACCTTTCACTTCTGTATCTGGGCCCTCCTCTATACCCATTAGTCTTAAGTTAGGCCTTACGATGGTGTCTTCTAAATGTTGAATAGGTCCATAGTATTTCTTAGATTTGTCTTGAATACTTGTCTGTTCTTTCTATGTAATGTCTAAGCTGTCTTAAATCCCAGAAATTCAATCTTCTCCATGGTCTAACCTACTGTCAAGACTTTCCACATTTTTTAAATTTCCTTTCCTTCTAATTGGTCAGATTTGATGGCTTCAGATTCTCTGTTGGAGCTTTGTTTTCGATATTGTATGGACCTCTTTACCTCTTTAATTTGATTTTCAGTGTTCATTCTCAAATCCCTTAGTAGATTGGTTATTGTTTCATTGGATTCCCTTTCTTCTGTTGGGTTTCATTCAGCATTCCATTTGTGGCCTCCATGGATTCTTCCAGCTTTCTGATTGTGGATTCCATGAGTGCTTCGATTAATATTGGTTTATTCTCATCCTGGTCACACAATTTCTCTATTAATCTTTGATTGGCCTCCTCATATTTGCAAATTTTCTGTACTAATCTTTGGTTAGCCTCATCATGCTCACATATTTTCCTATCATGCTCACACAGAGTCCTTTGCAGGCTTTCAATCTTTTCATTCGGTATGTTTACCAGTAGTATTTGTAGAGCATTTTGGGAGCTCTCCTCTGGATTATTCATTAACTGCTCTGTTGTCTGATTATCATAAGCTGGAGTTGAGATACCTGTACTTGTCATTTTTCTTGTGTTTCTCCAGCTTGTTCTGCCCATTTGGATATGAAAGCAAAACCAATTCTGTGCTATAACACTATTTTAAAGTCAGCATCAACCCAGTGCCCTGTAGTTGCACCCATTGTTTGACAGTCAAAATGAGTACAGATACAATCTAGCTCAACAACAAACAGCTAGGGATTAATGGACTAAGAAAATCAAAAAAGGAGTCAGAAGACCAGAAATTAATAGGTTTAGGGAGAATTGTGAGGAGAAAGTATGATTAGAAGAATGTGGGGAGGGAATGGGAGAGAGGGAAAATAACTAAGTCCTAAATTCAGAAAGAGGGAAAAGAGATACAGAAAGTAAAGACAGATAAAGAAAAAGGAAAAAAATAAATTAAAAAATTAAAAATAAAACACTTAAAAATTATATAAGTATAAAAATACTACAATTAGAGTAGTTAAGGCTAGGAGTTTGAGAATTGAGTAATTGACATCTGAATTAAGTATGCACACAATGACGAATAAGGTCTAATAACTGAAGATGAGTATGTATCTGGAGATGAAAAAACAGCAATACAGTAAAGAAAAAAACAAAAGGGAAAAGAGGAAAAATAGAACTTTAAAAAAAACCCTAAAATAAAAATGATGAAAAAAATAGATAACATTTTTTTAATTTTTAAAAAATTAGGTAGAAAAAAGAATTCTTCATGTATTTTGGTGGGGGGGGGAATCTTGTGTCTACCTTGTGTTTTGGTGTAGTCTCTGGTTTGCTTGTGGTGTTTGGTTTTCCTGTGGCTTGATTGGTTTCTTAAATCAGTTTGTTTGAGCAGTCTGACCATAGCTCTGCCTTACTAGGGACTGTATGACCCTCCTCCTAGACTATCTGCTCTGAGTGTCACAAAAGAGGGAGATGGCTTTTTCCTCTGGTTTGGAGTTGCTGTAAGGGAGCTAGGTTGTAGGTAGGATTGAAGCCTCTCAGCAATCAGTAGCTTTCCCCTGAGGGGCTAGCTCCTGAGACACTTTTACTCTATCCAGTTTCAATTATTTTTCTTTTACCTTCCTTCAACTGGGTCTGCTGCCTGTGCTACAGTGGGGTGGGACAGCCTCTGACTCTGTTTACCCAACGGAAAAAGTCACCCCTCCATGGGCAGAGTTTCCTCTGCCCGGCAAGGAGCAATTTTCCCCAGGGTGTTCGCCATGTCAGGTTCCTTTGACCGGTTAAATGGCTCCTATTAACTTCTTCCAAGGCCTAGCTTCTCTGTCTAGGTCTTTGTCAGTATCAAAGATAGAGTTCACTGGTGGTGGGGGAGTGTACCTTCCCACTGCCACTCTGTGAGAAGGAGTGAGGATATCTTGGGGGCACTCATACGTTGTCCACAGTCTGCAACTGTCTGTGGTTAGCAGGATGAAGATTTCTGCTGCTTGTCAGTTCTTGCTGGCAGTAAGTAAAATCTGCTTGCACACTGCCTCTGGTGCCTTTATCCCAGGCTCTGTCTGTTGATATGGTGGTTGGGCAGCAGTACCTGAATTTGTCTCCTTAACAAAGCTGCCTATATTTTTCCTCTTTGGCAAAACTCTCTGTGCTATGATGGCACACTTGGTGTGATTCTCTAGCCCTGGACTTTTCATTGGAACACTAAAACTGGTTTCTACGCAAGAGCTTATATAGACCCCAGCTTCTCCTCTGCCCGCTTTCTCTGAACTCTGAAAATGAGGCTTTAAGTCCAGTTTTTGTTTCACTTTAAGAACTACATTGTACAAATTAAAGTAAAACAGGAGATTATATGCCGAGAATGGGATGGGACAAGTGTTTCTAGTGCTCAGGAAAGTAAACGAGTGAAAATACTGATTTAGTGTTATTTTATAAAAAGCATTCATATACAAAAAGAGGAATGAAAGTACTCAGAGAGTTTAAAAAAATGTGATGAAGTGGGAAGATGGACAATTATGGGATGAACAGAAGTGAAATGAGGAAAAAAAGTAGAAGAATATCCATGAGTTAAGAGAAGAATTGAAAGAATGTATCTTGGAAGCTAAAGAAGATGAATTTTCTCAACCTAAATAGAAGTTACTGTTCGATGCCAGGGAGACCACAAACAAGGTAATACTGAAAAGGCTTTTTGATTTAACTACTAGGAAACAGTTGGTAAAACTCTTTGACTGAAATCATGTAAGTTGATAAGTTGGTCCTGGAAATGTCCATATGTCCGTGATCTGCATACTGAATGGGATGATGTACAGAATGATACCATGTATATCACTATGGCACTAAGATTAACAGATCAATTTATTTCAATTTAGCTTGCAAACATTTATTTGCTCAGCATTCATAAGTCAATTCGACTCTCTGAATACAGTTGTGCAGTTTCACGTAACCATATCTCATTCCACTCACATTTCTTCAGCTTCATGACAACAATATGCAGTCACTTTATCAAATTCCTTGCTGAACTCAGGAAACAAGATATGGTAACATATTTCCCCTGATCTATAGCTCTGCTTCCAGTCTCCCAGGTGGATTCCAAGAGTCTGAAGAGTTTTCACACATGAAATCTTAGTTATTTCTCATACCTGAGAACAGTCACAATACAAGAAACTTAGCAGGAATATCTCAATTGTAAAACCATGTTCATTCTGTAAATTTCATGGCAGCCCCTATATTTTTTTCCTTTTCTCAGATATGTACTCTGGTTTCTAAAGCATTGGAGGAAACTTGTTTTTAACAGAAATATGTTTATAGTTGACTATAGCCATCTTATTTCTGCTTGCCTATGTATTTTCAACCTGATTACAAAAATGCAATTTTAGATTTCTCTGGTTTGAGCCTGAAGCAATGTGTAAACCAGTATTTTCTTTCTTCTTCTTCTTTTTTTTTTAGTTTGGCCAGAGGCTGTTAGTCTACTAACCTGAAAGTAATGGTCAGTGATAAGAGCATTACACAAAATATAACATTCAGATGTATTGCTTACTTCCAAGTAGCATTAGTTGATTCCTAAGTAGGAAAAATCTTCAGTATTTCTGGACTGTGATATGTCTGTATGAAATGATTATAAAATTGAAGAAAAATTTAAAGACTATCTCTACCTGAGAACTGATTTCTTTCGAACAGAAATTATTGTTGGTTGTGATGTGGCTTATAAAGGAATATGAGAATTATCAAGAATGAATTGTTTAATACCAAAAATATTAATATGAATATGTATAGTTACTAATAAAAGATATTTTTAAAACATAAATATCTATCAAATATTCATAATTCACAATGTGTCAAGGAATGTTGCTTTATATGGAGGTTGAAGGTGCATCAAAACAACCTTCGGAATGGCACATAATCAAGACTTTATTACATTAGTAATCATTTATGTTTCTATTTGTTTTGATGGGAGTGGTGTGAAGATAGACCACTCCTTTTGAGCTACTGCTATCTTAGCAAAAGAGTTTCAAAGAACCAAATGTAAGCCCTGACCAAGAAAGTTACTGGTCTTTCTCTTTAATTAAAATGTTCCCTGTGTGTGTTTGGAAGAATGACAGGAATTTTTTTCAAAAGGTCCCTGGAGAGCCTCTAGTCTGATGAGGGAATGTTTATTACTGTGTATTTATATGAGTAACCTAAAAAGAGAATTTGTATGGAGACTAAAGTTTTGCTGAACAAAATTCAAGAATCAACAGACTTGAAGAACTTATAAATTGTATTCCTGTTATTCATCTTTTTTTCAGTGTGCCCTAGACTCAGAAACTGTGTTGAATTCATGTGATAAATTTACTTAGGCTAAGTTTGAGATAAATAACTCCATGCACATAGACATACATTTAAGGGTGACTCTAAATGCATTTTCCTCACAACTCTATTATCATTACTTTCTCTTTAGCTAAGGTCCCTCTGTCCTAAAAATGTTTATTGTCTAATCTTGCTGAATTTCTACTGTTCTGAACCCTGGTGTTTGAATCTTTTGCCTTTCCTTCATTAAATAAATACTGCATTCTTCAATGCACTTGATCCTCAAAACAGAATGAGGAAAATATATTGCCATCCTTGTTTGTAGAATAAAAAGATAAAGTTTAAAGTTGCTCAAGCCTATGTAGACATAAAGTGGTAGAGTCATAAACACAGGCAATTTCATATCAAAGCTGAGTTCTTGGCATAGAGGGCTGCTGTAAACCATTTCCCGAATACCTGGATCAGTGGCCAAGTGGAATGATGCTCCTGAATGTGGAATAGGTAACTTGCCCCTCTCCTCATTCTTTTAGAGACCTCAGTAACTAAGCAGGGCAGAAACAAGTTTGCTGTATGTAGCCTAAGCATAGTGCTTATGCAACTTGAGAATCTCATTAAGAAAATAAGACAAAATGACGAGTACATTTTTAGCTATGAAAGTTAATCAAAGTTTAAAATAAGAAATCACAATAAATTTTTAAAACTTTAAAGTCTAGTAAATGTTAGACCATTGGGAGAATCAGACATGATAGTAAAAGACATGTTGATTCTATTTGTAAGGAAATGGAAAGACTTGGGAAAAAATTATATTAAGCAAAGTAATCCACACCCAAAGAAACATAGGTTTCATGTTTTCCCTCATATGTGGTAGCTACAATGTGCCTATGAATCTACAAGTAAATACACTAAATGATTAATATGTGTGTGCATACATATATACATACTATGGGACCTGACAAATTATACAAATCTCTAGACATTTACAGATTGAGACCAAAGGAATTATGCATAAGAGTGAATCACAAAGGCTCAATAGGTACAATCACATGATCATATAAAATAATATTTTATGAAATGAACTCCAAGTAAAGAAAACAAGAGATTGTTTTTAGTTGCTGTTCTTGTTGTTTCTGTTTTCTTTTCCTTTTGTCTTATTTGTTAGTGTGTCCCCTAGGAGCATAAAGGGAAGGGGGACACAGAAAAGATAGAACAAAGACTGAACAAATACAACAATGGTACTCACTAGACACTATGTAAAACATGAACTTTACATGTTGTGGGTGGAGATGGAAGGGAAAAACTACGAGGGAATGAGGAAGGGGAGAGACAGTTAAAAAAAAGAACCATACTCATTACCTGACTCATAGTAACTATAACCCTTCTGTAAATCATCTCTACAATAACAAAAAATAACAAAATAAATTTTAAAAATATGTAACAAAAAAGATAGGGTGCTTTTGAATGCTGAGTATTTCCAACTAAATGAAATCAAGAGACCCCAGAGGCAGTGTTGCTGTGACCTTCTTTGCCTCTTTTTCTTCCAGAAGCAAGTCATAGAAATGGAACTTTCCTTCTTCAAAGTAGGTCATAGAATCTAGAATTCCTAAATGCAATGAACATTCTACAAAATTAAGAAAACTGAGGGAAGGGGTAGTATTGGGAGAGATAGGGAAGAATGAAAAGAGTGCTACTGAGCAGGGTTTATTGCATTAATAAACTGCTTTGTTGAAGCAAAACTCCTTTTTACAACTACTTAAAGATAAAAAATAATTTTTATTAAAAATGGGAGAAAAGAATCTAGAATTTCCTCTTCTTCAAAACAAGGCAGAAAACCCTAGAAAAGCTACTATTTTGTCATTCTTTAAAGTCTCTCATTTCAGAGCAATGAATATAATACACCCAGAAGGAAGGAATACAACTCAAATATGACTAAGAAAAACCTGGACAGATTTTTCTACCCAGAAAAGCTTGTCTGTGAGACTTTACCACTTAAGCAATGCATTCAACTAATCAGTGTATTTCTTTGTTATTTCTCCATATAGTAAAAATATTAAAGAATTAGGTAATAACTTGATATTCTATTGAACGTTTTAATAGAACTTTCTTTTAACCTCATATATAAAAATACTTTTCTAAGCAATCAATAATATCACTCACGTCATGTAAATTTAAAGTATTATAGAAAAAAAATTAAAAATAGTCGATTCAGATTCTGTGCCATGTGGGATTATAGGATTCCAAGTAATTTCTGTTTTTCTTTGACTCTACAGTATGCTTTTGTTATTATTGTTGATAATATAGTGGATAAGCCTGAATGCTCTGTTATAGTCAAGTATGCCAAGTTAGTGTCTCAGAAAAGGAACTATCTTCCTTCTCTATATCCTAACTCTTTGGCTGAGGCCTCAATAACAAAAGATGAATTCATTGGATAAAAAGCAAGCAAAAGTTTATTATTATCTATAAAACTACAACAAATAAGAGCAATCATTTGTCTCATATCAAAAATTTAACAGTCTCTTGTTATTTCTCATAATTCATAATATGTATACCATGATGAATTATGGGTGTATCCAGGAGAGGCAAACAAAGGCACAAGAGTTTGTTGATTGTTTGGCTATTTGGTTGGTTTTGTTTTATTTGGCAGACTTATGTAGTCAAGATTGTACTAGAACTCATAGTTCCCCTGCCCCAGTGCTCTCCATGCTGAGATTACAGGTATATATTTACCACACCTGGGAAAAGGCATGAGTTGGTAGATTCAAAGGAGAACTCCAATAGTGTAATTCTTAAGAAAGGCAAAGACAACGTTCAGCAAAATAAATGTGGGAGTGTGTAATTGTAAGGGATGGAATAGAGTCAAGAGGAAAGAGGTGGATGAACGAAGAGAAGAGCTGGTAAATGAAGCCAAGACTTCTATATGGATCCTACAAAATTAAAAAATGTGAGAGAAGAGGAAGGGGAAGGGATGGGTGAGAATGTTGAAAAGAGTGACATGATACGATGTGTTCATAATCTGCTTTGTTGAATGGCAACTCCTTTGTGCAACCACTTAAAGATATTATAAATAAGTAAATAAAAACACAAGGAAGGCTAGATGAACTTTTTTTAATACTCATTTGTTAGAGATTTAAAATAATGATAGTTCTGGCAATTGTTGCTTATACTCCCTAATCCTAGCTACTCAGTGGGCTAAAATCTTTTTTTTGCATGTTTTTTATTGTAAAAATGTACAGAGGGGTTACAGTTACCTGAGTAAGGTAATGAGTACATTTCCTATCGAGCATTGTTTCTTCCTCTTTTGTTTCCCCCCTACCATCCCTTACCTCCCACCTCTACTACTACCACTGCACCCCCCGCCGCTGAAGTTGTAAAGTTCATTTTCAACATAGTGTTTTGTACATCTTATTGTTATGATGGGTCAACCTGTATCCTTATTTAAGCATTTTGTTTTTTTCCCTTCCCTCCCCAAGCTAGAGAAGTGTATATACAGGTATATATGTGTATATGCAGGGCACCGACCATCAAATACAGTGAAAACAGGGGTTATACTGTGGGGGATGAACATACAAAAAACAAAAAAGTCACATGATACATTATAAATACATTAGAAACACTAGCAAGAAAGAAAAAAGATATTTGTGTTCTTATCTTGGGGTTCTTTTCACTTAACATCATCTTATATGGTCATATGTTAATAGCTTTTGATCTTTTCTGCTTGTCCTACTAAGTGGTCTAAAATCTTAAGGTTGAATTCTAAAGTCCATGAAACTTTCATCTCAAATTAACAGCAAAAAAAAGGCAGAAGTGGAGCTGTGGCTCAAGAAGTAGAACAGTAGCCTTGAGTCAAACATGCTCAGGGATAATACCCAAGCCCTGAGTTCAAGCACCAGTACCAGATCAACTAATTAATTAATTCATTATGTGGCATCTTTCTCTAGTGGAGCAGGCCATGGACAGACAGATATCTTCATAGAAATAATCTTCTGACAAGATTGCAATAACCTTCTACAAAGGTCAAAACGAACCTAAAGAGAACAAGCTAGAGGGACAAATGGTCTTAGCTTTGATAATAAATAAAACATACCTCAGATCTATTTTTATTTGCTTCTACTGTCAGAAATTTTTTGCTAGTCTTATATTCAATGTTGTTGCTTTTATGACAGGTTTTGCTGAATTTCTCTCATTTAAAATTTATTTTTAAAAATAAAGATTATATAATACAGTACTTCTTATATACTTCTAAATCAAGAGACTTCTTATATACTTTCAAATCCTCATTTGTTTAATTGAAGCATTCCAAAATGTCTCCAGAAGACATTGAACTTAAATAGCAATACTCAAACTTCACCAACTTTTTAGATAAACTTTTTTATAAACTTTTAGAAAACATGTAACCTTAAATATCTTTATATTGTATTATGCAAACAACTCACTAGTAGGTACTTCCTCTTATTATAGTGTGAATTTTCAAGGAAAATCTAAGTTGCATGTATGATAAAATGTCCTAATCCTTAAGATACTGCTTCTATGTGAATCGTAAAAGAAAACATAACTGAAATAGTCAACAATTTCCCATACTCTTACTGTAGCTTTTTCTTTGATAAGATTAAGAAATGAGTTGACACAGTATCTCTTCTGTTTATTACTAAAGTTTTTAAAGAATTCTTGCCGTCCTTTGTTCCTTAGATTTCATAACAGATACTTTGTCATGTAATTTTTTGCTAATTCTTTCAGTTACCACTTTCCAAATTTGAGTTACTCTTTAGAATTTAAAGTGAAACATACCTACGTGTTTTCATTGGGTAATAATGTTTTAAAAAATCATTCACCAGGGTTTTAATTTTTTGATAAGACTGTAAAATATAATAGTTGACAACTGGTGTTTAGTATTGTATTTTGAAGTTACAACAATAAATTCATATTTTCCACCTTTACCATTTCATTTTATATACAGTTGCTCTAATTATGGTTACTAATTCTTAATCCATTTTGGTTGTGTCACATCTACATTATTCATTTTGACATTTTCTCAACTGTTAATGTAAAAAATGAGTTAAATTGCAGAAAATTATTCTTTATTTTTACACCTGAATAGTGTATGTCTTTCAGATAAAAAAAATTATAATCCCTTTTGCCTCAACCCTACTGCATTGTTGGTGGGAATTTAAACTTGTTCAACCACTCTGGAAAGTAGTATGGAGGTTCCTTAAAAGACTCCACATAGAGCTCCCCTATGATCCAGCAATCCCACTTTTGGGCATTTACTCAAATGATCACAAACAAGACCATACTAAAGCTACCAGCACGACTATTTTTATTGCAGCATTATTTACCATAGCTAAGATATGGAACCAACCATAGCTAAGATATTTACCATAGCTAAGAATGGATCAAGAAAATGTGGTATATATACACAATGGAATTCTATGCCTCCATCAGAAAGAATGACATTGCCCCATTTGTTAGGAAATGGAAAGACTTGGAAAAAATTATATGAAGTGAAGTAAGCCAGGCCCAAAGAAACATAGGTCCCATGGTTTCCCTTATTTGCAATAACTAGTATATGTCTCAGTCAAGCAGAAAAGGTCAGATAAGTTGATGTTTGGTGAAATGAACCCCAAGATATGTATTCAAATGTTTTTGCTTTCATGCAATTGTTTCTAACATATTTATAAGATGATTTCTTTGTTTCTTTGTATGTCCCTCCTCCACGATATAACCCCTGCTTTCACTGTATTTGATGTTGGTATAATTTGTGGAGGGAAGGGAAAAAACAAATCATTTAAATAGGGATACAGGTGGACCCATTGCAACAATGAGATGTACAAATCGTTATGTGGAAAACCAACTTTACAACTTTGGCGGAGAGGGGGGCAGAGGGGGAGGGAAGGGATGGGAAGGGAAGGGGAAACAAAGGAGGAGGCAACAATACTTGATAAGAAATTTACTCATTATCTTGCCCATGTAATTGTAACCCCTCTGTATGGTATTTTCACAATTAAAAAAAAAAAGATATGGAACCAACCCAGATTCCCCTCAGTAACGAATGGATCAAGAAAATGTGATACACACACACACACACACACACACACACAATAGAATTCTATGCCTCCATCAGAAAGAATGACATCGCCCCATTTGTTAGGAAATGGAAAGATTTTGGAAAAAAATATGTTAAATTTTAGGACAAGCAGAAATGGTCAAAAGCTATGTACATATGACCATATAAGATGATGTTAAGTGAAATGAACCCCAAGATAGGTACACAAGTGGTTTTTTCTTTCTTGTTATTGTTTTTAAAATATTTAAAATACACTATGTGATTTTTTTGTTTCTTTTGAATGTTCTTCCCCTATGGTACAACCCCTGTTTTCACTGTAGTTGATGTCGGTGCCCTGCATCTTGTATATACATTTTTCTAATTTGGGGAGGGAAAGGGAAATAACGAAATGCTGAAACAAGGATACAGGTTGACCCATTGTAACAATGAGACGTACAAAACACCATGTTGAAAATGAACTTTACAAGTTTGGAGGCAGGGAGGAGAGAGGGTTTGGGAAGGTGGGGAGAGAAGGGATGGTAGGAGAAAACAAAGGAGGAGGTAACAATGCTCGATAGGAAATGTACTCATTACCTTACTCATGTAACTGGTAACCCCTCTGTACACAATTTTTACTATAAAAACCAAAAAATATAATCCCTATAATTTTTGTTGAGTTCTTCAAAATAAAACTAAATGTTCTCTCTTTCTTATCTAATATTCAAGAGGTGAATGCAGAGCCATTTGTGATTAACTTGTGATCCAAGTAAATACAGATTTTTTTTGTGATCTGTGGAGTATTCAGGACTCATTATCCACATCTTGTCTGGAATCTACTCTATTGTAAGTAATGACTGTCTTGTTAGAAACAATTTAAACAAAACAATAGATATAACCTATAAATCTCAGAAGAGCCAATTCTGTCTCATAATATTTCCAAATGTCTATATAAGTAGCATTCATTTTTTTTCCTTATGCTCTATCTAATTCCCTGTAAACTTATTGGAAACAATTCAGTTTTTTCCTATTATTAAGCAGTGTTTAGTAAAATTGTTTTACTGTGAAATAGATCAAAATAAAAGAGCATTGCATTTATTGAACACAATAACTTTACCAATCTAAAGCTGCCGCTGACTTTTATATTGATAAAACCTCATTTTTCTTTTTTTTTAAATTTTATTTGTGAATATACTGTACAGAGGGGTTACAATTACATGGGAAGGATAATGCATATACCAAGCATTGTAGCCTCCTCCTTTGTTTACCCTTCACCATCCCTTCCCAGCCTCCCCCCTCTTCCCCCACCCAATCCTTTACTATTGTTTTCTTTCTGCTTTTGGCTTCTTGATTGGTAGGTAGAGTTTAACTTGCATAATTTTGTTAATAAGATGTCCTTTCCAGGATGTGTGTGTGTCTTTTTTTGAGGCACAGTCTCACTATTAAGCCCAATTTGAATTATGATGCCACTATTTCTGCTTCCAAGTGCTAGCTTTCCTTTTAACCATTTATATTTTTAACCTTTGTGACTCCTTTTTCTGCCCTCATGATCTTGGATTCAAATTATGGCCTCTGTTGTGATATTATGATAGAAGTTTTGGCATGCTGATATTGCTATCATTTTTCTTCATCTCAGCATTCTTTTCTGGCTTCCATTGAGAGATTTCCTTTCCCTTATATTAGAATTACATTTAAATTACTTGTTTATTGCGTTGAGCTGAAAGAAATCAGTGTGATAAATGCTTGTTACTGTGTGAACATTTTATGATGAATAAATATTTGTGAAAGTATATCCTTGAAACAATTACATGTGTTGGATTACTGGAAGAGTAGTACATAGATCAGTTTCTTGTGCCACTTTTAAGCATCAACTGAACTAGGTAGTAGAAGACACAATCGACTTACATCACATTTACTAACCCTGTACCAAAGGAATATATATTGGCATTATAGGGGATGTAAGCATTCCTGAGAAGCAAAGACAATCCACAGTAACTTCATTACACATGGACACAGTTGAAGGGCTTTAAACCCGAATAAATGCCTGACCAATTCATCTCATCTGCTTCCCCAAAATATCCACACCTACCCCAGTGCTACACAAAAATGGGGAGGAGGTATGAAGGAGGAGAATTTAAGAATAGAAAAGAGGAAGATAGGCTAGACAGCTGTGGCTCATGCCTGTAATCCTAGCTACTGAGGAGGCTGAGATCTGAGGATTACAATTCAAAGCCAGCCTGGGCAGGGAAGTCCATGAGACTCTTATCTCCAATAAACCACCAAAAGACTGGAAGTGGAGCTGTGGCTCAAGTGGTGGAGCGCTCACCTTGAGCTGAAGAGCTGAGGGCCAACACACAGGCCCAGAGTTCAAGCCCCATGATCAACAACAACAACAACATAAAGCAAAGACAGTGAGAGATACTTTCCCAATGATTTGAAAGGAACCAATGCAAATAAAGTAACTTCATGCTTAAATCTTCCTCTGAGTATAAATCTTAGTAGTGTGTTCCAGTTGTTTATAGAAAAGTTGATGCATAAGAATCATATACCTCTCCCTAATACTTCAATATAACAGCTAATTCTATTGACCAAACCAAAAAAAAATGTATAGCTATACTTTCTTCACCTTTCTTCCTTCTTTGTACCACCACATTAGAACAATTCAACATTTCCAGATTATCACAGTAGTTTCCTACCCATCCTCTCTGCTTCTATCATTATCCCTCTATTTTCTTACTTACACGACAGTTAGGCTATGTTCTTCAATGCTCTCTATTGCTTTTAGGAAAGATAAATCAACTCTTGCAAAAATCTTTAAACATCTTATGTTAATTTCCTATTCCTTTATCCAATCAATTGAGTTTACTTATTGTGGCGCCTTCTTTCCTTCATAGTAATTATTGATAGTACTTATTGATGCTTCTAAATGTCATTCAGTCTTGTGCTGAAAATATGTCTTCTGTACTGTGCCAGGTCAGTTTGACAAGAGCTACTCATTTGTAGCTGTGCCTTCCAAAGTCGTTGTGTAAGTATACATTCCCACCAGCAGTGTAATAGGATTCTTCTTTCTCCACATCCCCTCCAGCATTTGTTGTTGGCTGACTTGAGGATGTGGACCATTCTGAAGGATGGTGAACATTTCCCCATGTGTTTCTTTGCCATTTTTATTTCTTCTTCTGAGAAGACTCTCTTTAGTTCCCTTGCCCATTTAGTAATTGGTTTATTGCCTAATGTCTTTTAAATTAATAATTTGGGCAACTCATATTTCAACTTAATATCATGGAATTAGGGGGTGGTTCCTTTAAGTTTCGATGAACATGCCATGAGACTTTCACCTTCATTAGTGAAGGTGAAGTGCCTTTTCTTAATGCCTTTTTTTAGTGGCTTTGTGGAATCAGACTGGTTTTGGTGTCTGTAATCTCAGAACTAATAAGACTGAAGCAGGAAAATTTAGAATAATACTCTAAGTTTTCCTGTATTCTTATTTTTCATAAATCACAAGTAAATAAATATGCAAAGGAAAGGATAATAGAAATTCACACCATGAGACCAAGGATGATACTCTTAGGATCAAAAAGTCTCAATAGCTATGTGCATATGATCATATAAAATGATGTTTATTGAAATGAGCACTGAGAAATGGAAACAATCTTTTTGTTATTTTATTTTCCCCCTTTGTCACTGTTTCAGATTTTTGTACTTTTTGTCCTGTATATAAGTTAATCTGTTTGGGAAAAGGTAAGGTAGAGCACAGAAATGGTGGGACAAAGGGTGAACTAATTCAGCAGTGATGCTCACCAGACACTATGTTGAAAATGAATTATACAACTTGTAGCGGAAGAGGTCAGAAGGGAAGAAACGGGAGAAAATGAGGAAAGAGGTGATACTGTTCAAAAACAAAGGTACTCATTACCTGATTTATGCAACTGTAGCCCCTCTACACATCGTCTTTACAACAAAAATAAACAAGATAAAAACAAATAACTGTACAAGGCAAAGGGTACAGAAATAAAAAACAGCTACAGAAGAGAATAAACCAAAGAAAAAGGGAAAGAAAAAAAGAACCACAAATAGTACAATATAAAACCTCTTGATTTCAATTCTTAGAGTTCATTTTGATAAGCATAATTTATTTTATTTTATTTTTTGTAAAGATGCTGTACAGAGAGGTTACAGTTACATGAGTAAGGCAATGAGTACATATCTTGTCAAGCATTGTTACCCCTTCCCTTGTTCTGCCACTATCCCTTACCTCCCCCACCTCCCACACACCCCCTCCACCCAAAGTTGTAAAGTTGAATTCCAATATACTCTCTTGTGGGTATCATTGTTGCAATGGGCCATCCTGTGTCCTTGTTTCAGCATTTTGTTATTCTCCTTCCCCTCCCCAAATTAGACAAATGTATATACAAGATGAAGGGTACCAAAATCAAGTTCAATGATAGCAGGGGATATACCATAGGGGGAAAAACACACAAAAAAATCACATAGTACATTTAAAACAACAACAGCAAGGAAATGTCTCTGTGTCCTTATCTTGAGGTTCATTTCACTTAGCATCATCTTATATGGTCATATGTACATAGCTTTTGAGTTTTTTCTGCTCATCTGATAAAATTATCCTAGATGTATACTAGCTGTTGCAAAATACCTATATTTCTTTGGGTCTGGCTTACTTCTTCTTTCAAGAAGAAATAAGAATGATCAATAGACAATAGAAATGTTTGACTTCTCTGGCCATAAAAGAAATGCAAATCAAAACAACATTACACCTCACCCCAGTTAGAATGACTATAATCAAGAAATGTAATAACAACAGAGGGGATGTGGCCAAAAGGGAACCCTACTGCATTGTTGGTGGGAGTGTAAACTTGTTCAACCACTCTGGAAAGCAGTATGGAGGTTCCTCAAAAGACTACAAATGATCACAGACAAGGCTATACTAAAGCTACCAGCCCAATTATGTTTACCGCAGCATTATTCACCATAGCTAAGATATGGAAGCAACCCAGATACCTCTCGGTAGATGAACGGATCAAGAAAATGTGGTATAGATATAGATATAGATGTAGATATAGATACTGATACCAATATAGATAATGGAATTCTATGCTTCCATCAACAAGCATAATTTTGTGTGAACATATGACATAGCTATTTAGCCCTGTTGATCCTCAACTAAGAATATCCTCCTTTGTTCTCACTGTGTGAATGTTTAGACTACTATTTAATTAGTCATGTCAAGGTATAATTATTTGTTTTTTACTATCCATTGGGTTTACTTGTAGATTTACAGACACATTCTAATTATTATATTTTGTCTTGTATGTATCTGATTTGGGAAGAGGAAGCACAGAAAGAGTGGGACAAAGGGTGAGCCAATTCATCAATGAAACCCACTAGACACTACATTGGAAATGAATTATACAACTTAGAGGGGAAGGAAGTCGGAGGTGGGGGAACTGGGAGAAAATGAGGGAGGGGGTGACACTGTTCAAAAGGAAATGTACTCTTAATCTGACTTACAACTGCACATTACCTTTACCATAAAATTTTAAAAATCTAAAAAAAATAAAACACTTTAAGTCCAATAACTAGGAATAGCAACAAAATCTGAAGGCTATTGCTCCTTTACCATACATGCCAACAATTTTACTGTAGTTGTGCAGGCTAAAATTAACAAAAATATGAAGAGCCCACTAAAGTAATCAGTCAGAATACTCTCCAGAGACTACTAGTCAAGTAATTCTGATCACTAAGGGTCCCTACTATAGCCTCAGAGGGCTATGGAGATCTCACACCTAAAATCCAACTCTGCATATCAAAATGCAAGCGACCTAGCAGACAGATAGCTATAGTCACAACAATAACAAAAACAAATGGAAACCAGCTACACATAGAGCAGTGATTGACTTGAGTGCATCTAGTCAAAGGTGTTCATATAATTCTTAAAATGAATATTATATACCTTGCTCATGTGATTGTAACCCCTTTGTACAGTATTTTCACAATAAAAACTTATTTAAAAAGGAAATTATTGTTTTAATATTTCCAGCATATTTTAATGTATAATGCTTGTATAATTTTATTGCAACTGGTAAAAAACATGCATTTTGACATGGAAGTTAATTTAATTAATTAAAACAAATTGTGTAAATAGGGATACAGGTGGACCCATTGCAACAATGAAATGTACAAGACGTTATATCGAAAAATGAACGTTACAACTTTGACATGGGGGGGATAGAGGGATGGGAGGATGGGGGGCCAGGGGGGCATGGAGAGGGGAAGGGATAGTAAGGGAAACAAAGGAGGAGGCAACAATGCTTGATAAGAAATGTACTCATTACCTTGCTCATGTAATTGTAACCCCTCTGTACGGTATTTTCACAATAAACATAAAAAAACTTAAAAAAAGAAAATTAGGAAGTTGCATAACAATGAATACTTGACATAAATCCCTAATCTCCATAATAGAGAAGTTGTAAAGCATAGATAACGACTCTGAAACTCAAATTTCAAACAATGGTTGTTTAAGACCACCAGTGATATGTGTATGTAATCCTAGCTACTCAAGAGGCTGAGACCTGGAGCTCTCAAAGATATGACTTCAGCCCAATCAGAAAAGTCTTCAAAATTCATCTTTAACTAAACTGAACAGCAAAATGCCACACTAAAAGTGTTGTTGAACTGGTAAAGCATCAGATATGTGCAAGCAAACCAAACATGAATGCACGTCCAAGTTGAAGCCCCTTACTAGCACACAGACACACCCACACAGACACACACTTATTTGGTGATGAGTCTTATTCTGAACATTTTATAGGGTAATCACTTAGTTTACCTCATTAAATAGTAATATATGATATGCCAGTGTTGCCCAAAATGATAAATAGGAATTGTTTTTGTTGCTTTGTATGTCTCTTCCCCATAGTATAACCCCTGTTTTTACTGTATTTGATGTTGGTATAATTTCTGGAAGGGAAGGAAAAAAACAAATTGTTTAAATAGGGATACAGGTGGACCCATGCAACAATGAGATGTACAAGACTTTAGGTCAAAACACAAACTTTACAACTTTGGCAAGGGGGAGCCGATGGGAAGGGATGGGAAGGGGAAACAAAGGAGGAAGCAATAATGCTTGATAAGAAATGTACTCCTTACCTTGCCCTTGTCATTGTAACCCTTCTGTATGGTATTTTCACAATAAAAACAAAATAATAATTTAAAATATATATACAAAAATCATTACTAAAAATTTTATTTAAAGGATTAGTCAAATAAGCTTCAGAAATGTTAGATATAAGTGCTAGATACTGCAGCTTTGGGAGCTATTTCTCAATATTATCTGATTCTTGGATTCCTAAATCTAACAGTATCTTTAGGGACCAATATTCTACATAAAGGTCTGGCAAATACTCATATTGTATTGTATCAAAACAGAAGTCTGACTTCTTTAGGT
This sequence comes from Dipodomys ordii, assembly GCF_000151885.1. NCBI lineage: Eukaryota > Metazoa > Chordata > Mammalia > Rodentia > Heteromyidae > Dipodomys > Dipodomys ordii. The sequence goes on along the minus strand of NW_012267267.1, from coordinate 10,169,542 downwards.
TTTCCCCCAGATCTACACTTAACCTATAATGAAGCTTCCTACCATTTCCATTTTGTTGTTTTATCTTGTTTATCATTTTCCTTCCATATACCACACTAGGTAATCTTACTGAGTTGTCTAGACTAGTGTTGCTAAAAATTTAATCTACAAACATGTGACCTGTTTTTCCCAAACTGCATGAAATAACTACATAAGTTTTATTCCACTTAAACGGACTAAATTTCTCTCTATGGATTTAATAACTAAAACTTGGAAAAATAATTGGAGCTTTTGTTTTATATTAGTATTTTTCTTTCTTTCAAAATATTAGTTTTCCTTTTGTTTTACAAAATGTGAATTTTTTCAGCAAATTGGAACTTTAATAACTGTTCTCTTACTGATGTTTGGGAATTACTATTCTAGTGAAATTGGTTGAGTTGTATAATGTTTCTTTTCTAGAATGAAAGGAACACATAAAAGTTCATAAAATGAATATGTTTTGATAGAAATATCATTAGAAGTCAAGTTCAGAAAACTCCTAAATTCGAGAAGAATGAGGTGAGGCTACTGCAGACACAGAAGTTCTCAGGCATTCTTAGGTGTACAAATGCCCTCTGAAGATTCACTGTACTTCTCTCTGACTTTGCCCCTTCAAGTCCTACAAGGAAAATCTGTGCTGTTATCAGCCACAGGTTACTATGCTACCCTTTTGTTTCTCCTATACATACTCAGACCTTCATGAACAAACACAATTCTTATAAAATAACCTAGTTAAGAGCATCAATGGGGCTGGGAAAGTAGCTCGGTGGTGGAGTGCTTACCTTGCATGCATAAGGCCCTGGGTTTAATTCCTCAGCACCACATAAGCAGAAAAGGCCAGAAGTGGAGCTGTGGCTCAAGTGGTAGAGTGCTGGCCTTGAGGTAAAGAGTTGAGAGACAGCACCCAGGCCCAGAGTTCAAGGCCCACAACCTACCAAAAACAACAACAAAAAAGAGCATCAATGATTTACCACCAGATGTGGATGGACAGTCACTTCCTCACCATTCCCCCCTGGATATACAGAGCTATACTCCTTACTTTTGGCACAAAAAATATCCTTGGCCATAAACACTATTTGCTCTGGATGGATTATGTAAAATAATAAATAAATAAAATAAACCTGAAAACTCCAGCCTTTCTAAAAGATCAAGGAGTTGGTTGCTGACTACTTGCAGTGGAAGATCTTTACAAGTGTGAACTTTATGGACTCTAAACAGCTAGTTGTTCCAGGAAATATATGCAATTAATTTGAATAGAGATTGGCTCCTGTTCAGATTAATCCACAGTCCTCTGTATCTCCCAGGAAATAGGCAACAGAGGATTCTTAGTAATCTCTTGATGATATCATGTCTCAAGTACATTTTCTGTCTTTGTATCTTTTCCCACTACACAGAATCTGAGTTACTCGATATATACAAGAAAGTAAAGTATCAGTCCAATTGTTTTCTGTTTTCCTGATGAGTCAATCCTTCTTAGATTGTTTTCTTTTCATCATTCTAAAGATGATATGAAATTACTCAAAATATAGGAGAAGAAATAAACCCTGAACAGGTAGGAAACACATCAGTGTAGTTTCCATTTTCTTGCCACATAAATTTTGATAGATCCTACTTCAGAAGAGTGGACATAATGCATATGTTTATTTCTCTTCTCTTTCCAAAGTGTCCTTGAAATAACACTATAAAACTATAAGAAGTATACATTTATAAATGTATTAAGGGTACAATGACAAGCTAAAGGTTTTTATAGATAGTTGCAAAACTAAATGCAAGTAAAATCAAGTCAATAAAGAATTTATAATGCAGGAATTTAAAAATCAGAAAGGCAAGCAGGAAAAAATTTCAACAGAGGTGGCAACTCTTTTCATGACAGACCTAAATGTCCCACTGAATTGATAGGCAGAGACCCCAACAGTAAGAGAAAAAAACTGTCAGAAAAGTAAAAAGAGCAAACTGGTGCATATACCTTAGGCTAGACTAAAGCCTTAACCTCCAAAGAGGGTGGACAGGTATACCTTTGGTCTCTCCAGTCTTTCAATAACCTTGAAGAGTATTGTGGGAATATTTTCAATTATATTATTTTCAAATGTTGCACAGATAGTCACATAACACAAATCATAGGGACCAAAACATTAAGAAGTCATCATGGGAATAAGAAAAGTAATAAACTGGAACTCATCATTCAGATCAAGTAATTTAGAGATTGAAGAATAAGCATGTGACTACATATGTACCACTACCCATGCAGCCACTTTGTGTGCAGAAATGATTCCCTTTTCATCCCTAAAAGAATCTTTATACTTTGCCCTGTACATGAGCAATACTTTGCCAATAATCTCATCATTCTGTTTTGACTGCTTGAAGATCAGTGTCAGGAGTGGGATTGATCCTTTATGTATGACAATCTAATAGGAACTATATATAACTTTCTAGAAAAAAAAACCTATAGGTATCAAGTTCTCTGATACTTTCTAAATATCTGCCTATGGTAGGCTGAATAGGAAAGATTGTTAGACTGATAATATTGAGCAGAGGTATTAAATACATCAAGGATCAATATTGGACCAACTACAATATTGGATCAAATTTTTTTTAGTAGGACATCAGGAACTGTAGCATCAGGAATGTGAGACAGGGCCAACCTTGAACTGGTGCAAGAGAAAAGAGCAGGTTGTACCAAGTCTACATCTACAGCCAGGCTATCCCCCAGAGGCTGAAAGTAAGACCAGTTAGCATATCCACCCCAACCTTAACAACCTTCATCCTATTTCCTCTGCTCTTTCCCTGAAATCAGGTGACCAGGCCAGGACTGGCCACAATCACCCATTCCCACCTAAACTGCACCATTTCTTGCCCCAGCCGCTGTCAGCAAAATGCTGCTATTGCAGTCAGGAGGTTTTGCCCCAAGCTACATGCTATTTCTGGCATCCAGCTGCAAGACTTCCCACATTCAGTCTCCTTGCCCTCCCTTCAGCTTCTCTGGAACTATATAACCACCTCCCCTGAATAAGGATAGGCTGTTATTCTCTATCCCAAGAGAGCTAGCCTGTCAACTTGCTGACAGGCTAGCTGTATGTGACTTGGTGTTGGCATCATTTTCTGGGATGGTGCTTTCAAGACCAGTATTCTTTTATTGTAGGAATGATGAAGAATCTAGGTGACGGACTCCATAAAGCCCACAGAAGGAAGAATCTTCCCTAAATGAACCCTGACACTAATCAGTTTCAAAATATGAGAGATTATGGTTTCATAGGGTCTTTAGCAGTTCGTTCATCTGAAGCATTTAGATTCCAAAGGGAATTCTTTGGTGGAAAAACACTTAAAAATAAAATACAGAAATTTAAGAAGAGGTTTCTGATCATAACCAGAGTCAGTCAGTAAAGATTTGGGCCAAACTATATTCTTAATTTATAGATCCTTTGGGGCTCAATTTACCAAATTATAAAATAAAGTAATTAGATTTTTTTGGAGAGTGAAGATCATGCTTTGAATATAAATTAGCTTTGGGAGAAGAGACATACTATGCTTTGATCTGTGCAAACATATATATAATGCCCATATTATATGCTGTTTATGGATAAATTTCTTTTTATAGTTTTGTGAGAAGACATGGTACATAAGTTTATTTTCCAGATAAAATTAAGTAATAAATTATTTACTTATTTATTAGTATGTTTATAAAAATGCAGACCCAATAATAAACCTCTAAATGGTATCCACACGAATCAATGTCTTTTATTAAGATGTTTCATTCTTGTTCTAGATTCTACTGACATTTTTGCTTTGGTTGAGAAATAAAGTTTTGTGAAAACATCCAGGCTGGCCTCAACCTCTGAATCGTCCTGCCTTAGTCTATAGAATGTTGAGATTTTAGATGTGTCACAAAGCCTGCTCTTCAATTGCTATACATGTGCAATCAGCCATACTCCTCAGGACTCCATTTCCTTTGGTTAAAAAACAGTAATAGAGTACAAATCTATTATGAGAAGTAGAGAATTTAGTTTTCATTTTTGGTTTTGGTTTTTTTGGTTATGGGGCTTGAACTCAGAGCCTGAGCATTGTCCCTGAGCTCTTTTGCTCAAGACTAGTGCTCTATGATTTTGAGTCATAGCACCACTTCTGGTTTTTGAGTGGTTAATTGAAGATAAGAGTCTCACAGGGACTTTTCTGTGTGGGCTGACTTTGAACCACAACCCTCAGATCTAAGCCTCTGGAGGAGCTAGGATTACAGGTGTAAACTACCAGAGCCCAGCAAGAATTTGGTATTTTATAGGAGAATTGGGGATGCAGTATGATGATAAAACCATTTGTATTGCAGAGCAGAAATTATTCTTCCTTGTCTTCTAAAGTAAGAAGTAAGGCCAGGCACTGGTGGCTCATGACTATAATTCTAGCTAGTCAGGAAGCTGAGACCTGAAAATTAGAATTGCAGTTTGAAGACTGCCCAGGTAGGAACAATCCATGAGATTCTTATCTCCAACTAACCATAGAAAAGCTGGAAATGGAACTGTGGCTCAAATGGTAGAGTCCTAACTCAGGGACAGTGCCCAGGTCCTGACTTCAAATCCTATGACTAGGATAGAAAAAAAAACAAGAGAGGAAGTAATAATGGGGGGAAAGAAAGAAAAGAAAGGATTTTAGATTGGTGTTTTCAATTTAATGAAGCTTGAATTTTATTTCAACAGTGACTATTTTATAAATTTCTCCTTCCTTCAATAGTTTTAGCCTTACTTATTGTCATGCCAAATACCATTTGTCTCAGATTTAGAAGCCTTTTCTTATTCTGTTCCTTATCTCAAATATCCTAAATAACTCTATTTTCCTCTTTAACATTTAGAAGTGAAATTATCTGACAAATAAAATCTCTTCCCGAAGGAAATATTTTCTAAAAGGCAGGCAGAAGATACAAGCATTCCATGTAGAATTCTATATAATGTAGATGATACTAGGAATAAAAGTAACAAGACTTTGAGATTTTTAATCTAAGACTAAACTTTAACCTTTAATGTTTATGGGCATTTTTTAGTGTTTATGCTTTAGATAGTATTGATAATAAATTATAATTGACATATACAAATATTCAATAGCTCAGTATTTTTATTAGTCCAATTTTAGTTTAATTTTACAATGAAAGTCAAATAATATTTAAGTAAATATCAAGTATCACCAGAATGTTATGTAATTCCAGAAGCTCAAATGGAAAAATTACTGCATATTATATTACCATGTTCCATAGACTCAATTCAAAATGGATAATGGCATATTATAACATAGTCCATATTTGTTATTTTATATTGAAATATTCTATAATTCTTTTACTAATAATTAAAGTTGTTGTTTTTCGTTTTTGTTTGTTTGTTTGTTTTGCCAGTCCTGGGCCTTGAACTCTGGGCCTGAGATCTGTCTGTGGCCTCCTTTTGCTCAAGGCTGTCATGATTGGTAGTGTTTCTTTCTGTGTTATATATATACCTCACATGGCTTATTGTAAGTTACACCAGTTTGCAAACTATTATGGAATTAAAAAATGAATGATAAGCATCTCCCATAAGCTGGTTCTAACTGACTTTTGGCCTTGTATCTTTTTTATAATTTTGCCTGATTTCAGCTTTTTGTGTGTGTGTTGGTCATGGGCTTGCACTCTGGGCCTAGGCACTGTCCCTCAGCTCTTCAGCTCAAGGTAAACAATCTACCACTTGGTCCACAGCACCACTTCTGGTTTTCTGGTGGTTAATTGGAGATAAGAGCCTCGCAGACTTTCCTGCCCAGGCTGGCTTTGAACCTCAGATCTTAGCTTCCTGGGTAGCTAGGATTATAGGTGTTATAGGTGTGAACCCCCGACACCCAGCTTAACTTGATTTCAGCTTTTCTAAATTGCTTTTGACTTTCAAAAGAAGAAAAAAATATGTCTACTTGTTTGAGAGATTAGTTTTTCCTATAAATTCAAAGATCTCACTCCCTTTATAAATTGTTTTAGTGGCCATACCCAATGTTGATATTTGATACTGAAATTTTCTGTCTGGTATTTCCTATATGTTTACAAAAGTTTTGAATATGTATGCAACTACTGGTGGAAAGGAAGTGAAGAAGACAAAAATGAGTGAAAAGAAGAATGAAGTAGAAAACAGGGAAGACAGAAATATCTTTCCTCTCCTTTTCCATATTTATCACTTGCTCTCTGCTATTCTTGCACATGTGTTATCACTTCCTTGAGTTACAAGTACCTTGAGTATTTACCCAGTTATTCTTTTCTCTGTCCTCCACTGCATCCAACTTAATATCTAGTCCATAATGAGCCTTCAATAAATATTGCTGCAAAAGAAATGGGATAAATGAATAAAAGAGTTCACAAATCAAGATAATGAATTATAGAAAGCTTATTTTATTATCTAGCCACATTAATAAGTAGTCAGAGTAGTTTCAAAATCCCATTCTGATAGCCTTCAATTCCCCAGCAAAATCAAGATGATATTGCCAGCCTATCAACAGCAAGCTGTTAACAGTAGACATATTGTCATGGCATGTTCCTCCTATAATAGGAAACATATCTGACTGCCATACTTTATTTAAGGTAATGCTTTCATGCTTCACTGAGATAATCACTCTTTCCTGATAATAGATCAACTCTTTGTTAGAAAACCGGTGCTCAGTGTTATTTTTTTTCTCCCAGATAAAAAGGGCAGTGCCCACTGACATGTTCAGCATGATGTGACTATCAGAATGGATGGGAACTGGGTTTTATTTATTATTTTTATTGTCAAGGCTCTGTTAAGAGCTGTCTACTGATGATATCATTCCAGTACAGACTGTTCAGTGCTGAGCTCCGTGAAATAGTTTGTAAATTTAACTTCTTAAATTTGTTGTTAAAAAAATCATTAAAGAAACTACACTCCTAAAATAAGAGAAAAGTAATCACATGTTTTCAAATTACTGTTAACTTGCTAAACATAGAAGGTCTGGATCTTAAGCCAAATCCTATTTTTTCATTGTTTACAAATCTTATAATTCCTATTGTAAGCACATAAACCCATCAAGTGAGTGAAAAATCCAACCTCAGTTATTTTCACACTTTTTCCCACTCTTCGGTTTCTGCTGAGGTGCTGGGGTCTTACGTTATCTAGCACACCAAACATTAGAGCATGAATCTTTACAGGTATCTCTCCATATTGATCAGAGCTGGATTTTACTGCAGCCACATTCTACCAATGTGTCATTTGTATGTCATGTCTAATATTGAAAAGGTGGCTCTTTAATAAGGCTGGGAACCCAAGCATGGCATATGACCTACTGGTTTACCATGTGGGTATCCCCTTTCCAATCTGCCTATAGTCTTGGACCTTCCCAAGAAAGATATGAAGTCCTCTCTGTGTAAAGACTCACAGACCTGCCTTCTTCTGCCAGGACAAGAGAAAACTCTTCTTTTTTTTCTTGGAGAACCTTCTGTCTCTCTTGGCTTCCCACACAGATACCAATTTCCTCTCTCTTCAAACTCTATTATCCTCATTAGATAAACAGGAGCCAGAAAACCCTGCCAAAAAACCCTTCATGTGGCAAGGAAGTATGGAACTTATTATCTGTTGTGTTCAATTAGAGGATTAAAAAAGGGGGAAACTCTGGAGAAAAAGAAATAACATTACAAAATTTCAATTAACAACTTTTTTTAATCTCACATTAGCAAACTCCATCAAAAATCATCTTCTTGTTTAGAAATACCGGTGTTTAGGGAACTGGGACATCCTCTAGCTTTTTTACCCTCCCCCTCCTCTCTCAGTAAAAATGACATTTCCTTTAAGTATCTGCCCATGTGATACATTCTAAAGGATCATAGGAAGACTCAACATTCACAGATACTTGCTTCACTGTCACAGGTGACTTAACTGCTACCAATACAAAATCCACAGTTTAAATTAAGAATAAATATAAATAAACATAGAGATGCTGAATCCTGTGAGAAGTACACAATACAGTAAGTACACAATAATCAAGTAAACATGGTATCTCCTTTCCTGAGGTTTGAGGTCTGTTGACAAAGACAGACATGAAAGAATATGATTATTTAAAGTGATTATTTAATTACAATTATAAAGTGAATATTTAATTACAATTATAAGGGCTATGAATGGAAAATTGAGATAGCTGTGAGAATATGCAGTAGAAATCTCTTCCAAGGAAGCAGCTTTAAGCCTAAAACTTAAAAGAAAATGAAGAGGAAAAGCATTCCAACATAGACAAAACAGCACTCTGAAAGCCTTGAGATGGACAAAAAGTTATTTCAAATTTTAAAAACAAACTGGAACATTCAGATGGCTGAGCTCTAGGGATGGGGAAAAAATTCGAGGTGGCTAAGGCACTAAAATATTCTGAGCTGAGTAAATATAACATGGACTTTTATTCTCATCAATAAGTACTTCCATATACAGTAGAGGAATGAATGGCCAGATCCTATTTAACAATTTACTTTTTTCTGTGGAGGAAGGCAAAGATCAATGATATAAAACATTATTCCATTACCAGCTATTAATGTGCTAGTGTCTCATCTTTCCAACTATCTCTTGATATGAGTGAAGGCCATGACAATGAGATACCTGAAGTACCTACACCTGGCTATATCTTTTCTTTTCTCCTAATTTTTTTCCTTAAAATAAAACCTCTGCACAGCATGTCAATTCTATTGTCAGGATTACTGTTCTAATTATCTGGATGCTTACAATTTCTAAAACTTAATATAGTTAGGCTTTTTTTTACCCAAACTATTTGGGTTATGATCATGAACGGGAGACATGCCTTTGAATGCCAGTCTAGGTTTTGGGGTGTTATTATGGACAAAATAATAATCCCTTCCAAATAATGTCTCCCTAATACATATCACATATCACATAATGAGTTACCCTAAACTCGTACATATTTCTCACCATTAACCACTTTGATCAACTACTATAATTTCTTACCTCAATGGTTCCAATTTTTTATATTGTGAAAATACTGTACAGAGGGGTTAGAATTACATGGGCAAGATAATGAGTACCTTTCTTATCAAGCATTGTAGCCTCCTCCTTTGTTTCCCCTTCCCATCCTTTCCCATCTTCCCCCCTGCTCCCCAACCCAATCCTCCCTGGCCCCCCGGCCCTCCCCCTTCCTCCGCACCAAAGTTGTAAAGTTTGTTTTCGACATAACGACTTGTACATCTCATTGTTGCAATGGGTCCACCTGTATCCCTATTTAAATGATTTGTTTTTCCCCTTCCCCTCCACAAATTATACGGATATAAAATACAGTGAAAGCAGGGATTATACCATGGGGGAGGGACATACAAAGCAACAAAGAAATCATCTTATAAATGTGTTAGAAACAATAGCATGAAAGAAAAAAAAAACATTTGAATACATATCTTAGGGTTCATTTCCCTAACATCACCTTATCTGACCTTTTCTGCTTGACTCAGACATATAATAGTTATTGCAAATAAGGGAAACCATGGGACCTATGTTTCTTTGGGCCTGGCTTACTTCACTTAATATAATTTTTTCTAAGTCTTTCCATTTCCTAACAAATGGTCAAATGGTTCCAATATTGCACTGAAAAAAATCTTCCTTTTTGAAGTCTTGCTTTTCACCAATGTGTTAGTCTAGAAAAAGTCATTATTTTTTCATTTCTATTATTATCTATACTTTTAATATCTATTTTTATTGTAAAGATACTGTACAGAGGGGTTACAGTTATGAGTGAGGTAATGAGTAAATTTCCTATCGAGCATTGTTACCCCCTCCTTTGTTTTTCTCCTATAATCCTTCCCTCCTAACCTCTCTAACTCCTCCTCACCCTCAATCAGCTGTAAGGTTCCTTTTCAAGGTAGTGTTTTGTAGGTCTCATTGTTACAATGGGTCAACTTGTATCCTCGTTTCAGCAGTTTGTTATAATTATCTATATTTTTATGGCACTAGGGATTGAATTTCTAGCTTTGCATTTTTTAAACACTTGAACCATGCCCATGGACCCTTTGTCTTAGGACCCTTTTTCAAATAGGAATCTCCTACTTTTAACTAAGTCAGCCTTTGACTAAGATCTTCCTATTTCCCCCTCCAAGAGTAGTTAGGAACATAAGCATGTACCACTATTACCAGGTTAACTTTTATGACAGTCTCACTAACTCACCAGTGATGGCCACAAACCATGATTCTCCAAGTCCTAAGTGAGAAAGATCTTTCCAAACTAGAAATTTTCCAATGTCATTTTCTTGATTACCTCCTTTCACTTATCCAATGTTTCTTTTCTTTTTGTTACTTTTTTTAATTGTGAGAATACCGTACAGAGTAGTTACAATTACATGGGCAAGATAACAAGTATATTTCTTTTTTTTGGGGGGGGGGTCCAGTCGTGGGGCCTGAACTCTGGGCCTGGGTGCTGTCCCTCAGCTCTTCAGCTCAAGGCTAGCACTCTACCACTTGAGCCACAGCACCACTTCCAGCTTTTTTCTTTTTTGTTTATGTGGTGCTGAGGAATTGAACCCAGGGCCTCAAGCATGCAAGGCAAATGCTCTACCACTGAGCCATCTTCCCATACCTCAGAGCTATAAACTTGCCTCTGAGTACTGCCTTAGCTGTGTCCCAGAGGAGCTGGTCGTTCTAATTTTATTCCCTTGTGGTCTGAGAGAATGCAAGGTATAACTTCAATGTTTCTGAATTTGGACAAGTTTGCTTTGTGACCTAAAATGTGGTCTATTTTGGAAAATGTTCCCTGTGCTGCCGAGAAGAACATGTATTCTGATGCTGCTGGGTGAAATATTTGGTAGGTGTCTGTTAAATCTAGTTGATCTATGCAATTGTTTAGGTCTGTGGTTTCTCTGTTGAGTTTTTGCCAAGATGATCTATCTAGTGGGGATAGTGGTGTGTTAAAGTCCCCAACAATTAATGTCTTTGGATCTATGTGAGATTTGAGAGAAAATAGTGTTTCTTGGATAAATTTGGGTGTTCCGTTGTTTGGCAAGTAGAGATTTAGAATTGTAAAATCCTCCTGAAGGGGAGATCCCTTTATTAGTATGCTGCGTCTGGCACCTTTGTCCCAGACTCTCTGTGTTGCAGGTATGGTGGCTATGGACACCTCCGCCGCAGCTGTAGCCGCAGCTGCCAGCAAGTGCTCAGATCTGTCTCCTTGCCTGGATTTTCCCTCTCTGGCCAAACTCTCTGTACTGTGATAGCACACTTGGTGAAATTCTCTGGCCTAGGACTGTTCACTGCAACACTAAAACTGTTGCTTTGCTAGAGCTTGTTAGCCTCCAGCTTCTCCTCTGCCATCTTCCTGGAACTCGCAATTCCCAATCAATTCCCAATCTTCATCCAATATTTCTTATAGCCAAATTACCCTTACGTCATCCAAGGTACTTCACAACTAGATACCATTTAGGCTGTTGGTCTTGCCTTGTACACTCACTGCTTTGTACTTGATATTCCAGTCACCTGAAACATTAATGAATCTGAAGAGTGGTAAAACTAGTTGTGTTCACCTCTTTGGTGCACATGAGAAATATCAAGCTTGCTAACTTGAGTTCTCGTGTCTGTTTAACTGTTAAAATTTATACCTGTGCTGCTTGTAGAAAAATAGTCAACACCCTCAGATATAAATATAAATGTTTTCCTCATCTCTCAAACATACTGATAGATTAAGTTCTACAAAAACAATTTAGAACAACAGCTGAAAGTTAACATTCACGTGAATGTCTAAATCCAAATAATTTGTGGCAAGATGGTTTCAATCGGGGAAGAGACATCTTAACCTAAATTTTGCACTTTTCATATACCCCTCTAGCATCTCAAAGCTGCCTAATTCGAAATGCATGTGAATTGATTAGATAAAAATGATAATCATTTTGCTAAATAAATCCACAATACCAACTTTGCTTGACCAAGCTGAAGGGCATTACTAAGTGCATATGTTTTGCACATAATTTTTCTTAATACAGAAATCAGTTTCTTCCTGGTCCACAGAAATAAATATTGACCAAATGCTCTTCAAAATCCCCAGCTTAAATGGTGGCAAAATGTTAGAAGGGCCTTTTTTTCATCCTTCCCATGCAACCTCTATGCTTTATCATAGGCTCCTTCTTTTAGAAATAAGCCTTTCTTCCCTCTTCACAACTTAGCCTAAATATCACTCCTATCAGGAGACCTTTAATTCATATCTGACATACATTCTCCTGTTCTTTTCTTACAGTCTTACAATGTATCTGCTGAGTTTTATTACATATTTGCTCTATTTTATTGCTTTTTTTTGTTTTCCTATACCTTAAACTCCAAAGGCAGGAAATTCTATCTTTGTTCACTTACATATACTAAACGACTAAATCAATGCCTAGAAGAGACAAGATACACAATAAACATTATATACATGAACAAAATATTGTTCTGTGTTAAAGTTCTATGTCTCCAGGCTAGAAATATCTCCTGTCATCTATTACCATAGATTCCAGTTACCATACTCCTGATTGAAGCTGAGTCTATGTGCTGAATGAACACCAGATCCAACTATAGGTGCTTGCCACACATACACTCAGGCACATGGCAGTTTTCAATGCTACCAAATACAGAAAAAGTAAATGCTAAAAGCAAACACCATGGATTAACTGTCTCTATAATTTTGTTTATGGCTACACTACCCACATTTCTCCCTAGTTTGCTAAGGAGCCCTGGAGATACTGGCAAAACAATTCAATTAGCAAGATTCCAGCTCTGGTGTTGGAAAGGACCATAGCTGATACGGCTGCAGTAAACTCAAAGCAACTAAGAAGGCCAGACTAAATTGGTTGCTTGGAAATTACTGGTACACTTCTGGCAGATAAAATCACCCCAGGCCTACAAAAAGTGCTATTTGCCAGACATTGTATTGTATTCTACAAATATTAGTTTAATGCTATAAACATGAAAAGCTAGAAAGGTTGGATGTCACTATATGAACTCATTACCATATGAACTGAGGCCAGGGATGTTAAATAAATTATACAAGTTAGCCAGTGGGAGAACCACAGATCCAAAATCCAAATAGTCTTGTTTCACTGTATAAATACCCTAAACACAGTTTGTGTTCATTTGTCCCCAAAAGATCAACTTTTAGAATAAATAAAAACTATTTTCAAAAAAATCAAAACTTGTTTATAAAAGACAAATTTAATCTTTCTATTCATGATTTTTGTAATTTGAGGTTCTTTTCAACCAGTTTGTTGCTAACTTTCCTTTTATACTAAGTAACATTTATTTGGACAGAAAGTATACTTCATTCTATTTACATCCAAAATTTATTTTAAAGAATCAGGGTGTATTCAGGAAAAACTTTCTAAGCAAATCACTGTGGACATGTTCTATGAAATATATGAAACACAATCACTGAATTATCTTGCCACGATTTAAGAAAGAAACACACAAAAAATGCCAAAACTGTCATCATTCAGAATACTAAAAATCTTTGTAATGCTCTTGTGTGCAAACAGCCAATGAATTATGAACAATTTCTTAGCAAAAGAGGTCAGCCTATTTGTGAAAGGGAAAAAAAATATGCTCAGGAGATGCTAAAAATTATACTGAGTTGCTAAAATTTTAATAGTAGTTGGGAAAATAATTAAATATAGTTACTTTGGCTGTAAAAACAATTGAAGTGTGGTTACACTTCCCTTGAGTGAGGATGCAGAGACGTCCGTGACTGGCAGGAGAGCATGGAACATATTCTATGTTGACATGAAAATCTGCCACCAGAAACAAAGTCAGAGAAGGTGATATGGCTAAAGTTGACATTTTTTGAGTATTTGTTTATGCCAGAGTCTGTGGTAGACCCTTTCATAGCTCTTTACTGAAGAGAGACAAAAGTAAGTACAAGATTGTTGAAGGGATAAAAATGCTATCTTTTCAATTAAGGAGGGAAAAAAGCAATTATTAAGTATCATATGACATTTACAAATAAAAATTAAGACAAAAAATTAGTGAAAACCTACTAAAATCTCAAACATTCACTAGGCTCATGAAAAGTTGGAAGGGAAAAAATTATAAACCTTTGCTCTGACATCAAGGGTTACAAAATCATAAAGGAGTTAAATCTGACAACTGAGCATAAAATATCATTATAGTTCAGAGAAAGGATAAATTTATATGGCTTGTGGGGTCAAATGAGTCAGGCAGGAATTGCTCTGTACTTTAAAAGAAATACCAGAATTAAATGAAATTTTCTAGACCAAAAGCATAACAGAAGCAAAGGAACACAGTTACAAGTTGAATGTGACTTGTTAAAGGTTGTAAGATTTGCCTGATTAGAATTAAGAGCATGCTCTGGAGAGAACTGAAATAGTTAGACCAATAAATTGGAATGAGGTTATGGCAAGCCTTAAACCATTTTATGGAATTGAAATATAAGGTATTTGATCTCCAGTTGGTCTTCATGCTTCTTTGTTGCCCCACTTATGAGCATCTGAATGTGTTACTGATACTGACATTTACTCCTAGTTCACAATGGCTTCATGCTCAATCACTGTTAGAATCTCAACCGGAGTTAACAGGAGACCGATACAACACCACTTCCATACCACTCATGTAGTTATATAACAGTACTTTCCTGCTTTCTCTTGAACCCTTCAGTTAAAGAGTAACCACCCTGGTCCTCAATTCCTGCTTCCTGATAAAAGATACAAGCCTTACTCTGCACATACAACCTAGATGAATTAACAGGAATAGTTTCATCCACCTCTAGTATAAGATGTAAACTAAAAAGTTTGTATTAATTGCACATTTATCTCATGGCTATCATTCTCTTCCCAGAGAATCTCTGTACATGAAGTGTCCTATACAAGCAAAGCCATTTTCTAATTTTCATTCTCACATTGTGTGTGTGTGTGTGTGTGTGTGTGTGTGTGTGTGTGTGTGTGTGTGTGTGTGTGTGTTTGGAGGACAACTGCTTCCAAGGCAGACTAACATGAATACGAAAGTCTGAACTCCAGCATAGTTGAGCAACCTTCCTGCCAATGCAACAAGCTATCTCATCAAATGTGATGAGTCTCATGTCAACAGTAATATAGGAAAGGGTGCTTCCTACAGCTACTCTGAGCTGTCACAGTAAAAGATAGGGAAAATCTGATTATTGTTAGATGGTGAGTTTGTCATTGTTAGTGGACAATGCTTAATGGTGATAAGTAAAATGAAGAAAAACTGACATTAAATCTCATTTTTTTATTTTCATAGAAAGAAGGAACACCTACATAATCCCTAACTTCAGGCAGAAAAAAAGAGAAAGATAGCTTTTCATGATAGAGACTTATCATAATGAGATGGAGCACTCAGAATTATTAATGACAACTCTCTTTCCTGGTAGAGACATTGAGATCTAAAAAAGATATTTGTCCCAAGATCATAGCGCCATTGGAAGCAGAGCACAACTAGCTATTCAGACAATGTTTCATAGATCTTGATTCGCAGGGATGCTCAAATTATCAAAATAATAGGATATAATTTGTCTTTCTTTTTTTGCCAGTCCTGGGGCTTGAACTCTGGGCCTGAGCACTGTCCCTGAGCTTCTTTTGCTCACGGCTAGCACTCTACCACTTGAGCCACAGTGCCACTTCTGGCTTATTCTGTTTATCTGATACTGAGGAATCAGACCCGGCGCTTCATGCATGCTAGACAAGCACTCTACCACTAAGTCACATTCCCAGCCCCAATAGCCAGTCAGTGTGAATATATTTTACAGGCAAAGATTTTAAGCAATAGTAACAAGTATGACTTACCAGATACTTAGAAGTCTGCAAGTTGTATTTTGGGTTATCAAATGAACAAATAAAAAAAAAACAAAGCACAAAATTATCATCCACATAAAGAAAACTCTAGTTTTTAAAAAAATCAATACAAACTTTATCAGCTCTGTGGAAGCTTTACGTAGACTTAATCACAAATCTTGACTGGCAAGTATACATGTCATAAAAATGGAGACACTAATCATTCCTCAACCAATACAATTTTCCTAGTTGAAAAAAAATAGATTTTTCCCAAAATCAGGAACTAATAAGGGAATTATATCAAGGAATTATTGTCATGCTAAAATTGTGATTTGTTATGCTATCAAGAAAAAAAAGATATCTTCTAGAGATAAGTTTACCAAACTAAGGAAATCTATTCTATGAAGACTCTAGAATGTCTTCATCACAGATGGTGATATTGTTCCTAGGAAAACCTAAGTAACCAAAAGAACACTATATATATATATATATATATATATATACACAATTATATATATATGTATACATATATACATATATATGTATATACATATATATACGTGTATATATATGTATATACATATATATACACGTATATATATGTATATATAATTGTTATTGCAAAGGTGATATACATAAAGGCTATAGTTACATAAGCCATGTAATGAGTATATTTCTTTTTGAAAAGTGTTACCCCTTCCCTTGTTCTGCCCCAGTTTTTCCCTCCTGACCTCCTCCACAAGTTGTATGGTTCATTTTCAACAGTGTCTAGTGAGGACCACTGCTACATTTGTTCACCCTTTGTCCCACCATTTCTGTGCTCCTCTTTACCATTCTCCAAGACAGATAAACTTCCAAATGAGACAGAAGGTAAAGAAAACAAAAACATCAACAAAGAGGAAAAACTCTTATTTCCATTTCTTGGAGTTTGTTTTGATAAATATTATTTTACAAGATCAGGAGCACAAAACAATTAAGTCTTTGTACTCCCCTCCTAAGAATACCTTTCTTTGGTCTCATTCTGAGTGAATGTCCAGAGACCTGTATAATTGATCATGTCCCCATGTATTTTTTGGGGGGGGGTCCAGTCACAGGGTCTGAACACTGGGCCTGGGCGCTGTCCCTCAGCTTTTCAGCTCAAGGCTAGCATTGTACCACTTGAGCCACTTCTAGCTTTTTTCTTTTTGCTTATGTGGTGTTGAGGAATCAAAACCAGGGCCTCATGCATGCAAGGCAAGCGCTCTACCACTGAGCCACCTTCCCAGCCCTCCCCATGTATTTTATTTTACCATCCACCAAGAACACATGCTCTTTATTGTCTTCTAGATCCTTCCTCAGTAACATCACCATTTAACATCCCACCATATATTTCCTTGAGAGCCAGACACTTCATATGGCTCTTGCTGCCTACATCCTCAATTCCAGTGCCTTCTTGGCTACCTTCAAACTCAAGAACTCCTCAGAGAATCAATGCTGGCAAAGTGTGATTTGTGTACTGTGTTCTAATATTTACTCCTCAAACCAGACTGATAAGCACTACTATTTGCATTTCATAAATAAAGTAATTATGGCCTATGGCCACTCAGTCTCTTTCACCTTCCATTGTTACGTGCTAACTGACCAACTACTTGTCTGAGTAAATGAGTAAGATCTGCTTTTTTACATAATATTTCAATGTCTGTAAAACAGTATGGACTATTAGTTTTTCTGTATCCATAAGTTTATGTACATGGATTCAAATACAAAATAGTCTTTATAAAACTGTGTATTAAGTATTTACAGTTGTTTCTTTTCCTGTCTTTGTTCCCTAAATGATGCAGTATAACAAGTATTTACTTAGTATCTACATTATCTGAGTATTCTAGAGCTGAGTTAAGCATAAGGAAGGATGCTTGTAGGTTTTATGCAAATAAACACGATCTTATAAGAGCAAGCATCATCAGATTGTAGTATGGCAAGAATACCATGCCTCATAGATAAGAAGAGATGACTATATGAACTTTAAAAAGAACTTTATTGTTTTCATAGTTCTTGAACATTCAGTATTACACTGATATGGAAATGAGGGAAAGAAATAAGCAAAAAACATTCATCTTACTGGGCTCCAGTGGCTCACACTGATAATCCTAGCTTTGTAGGAGGCTGAGATCTGAGGATTGTGGTGAAAAGCAAGTCCAGGTAAGAAAGACTGTAAGACTGTGATCTCCAATTAACCACCAAAAACCCAGAAGTGAAGCTGTGGCATAAGTGATAGAGCACTAGCCTTTAGGGATACGAAGCTCAGGGACAGACCCAGGCCCTGAGTTCAAGCCCCTAAGACTGGCGTGAACAAACATTGCACACACACACACACACACACACACACACAGACACACACACACATACACACACACACAAATTGTAGAAGGTATATATTTGTTTTAAATTGAAGTTTTAAAGCTAGATTAGTATAAAAACTAGATTAGTATAAAAATAAAAAGTACAATAAAGTAGCTGTTAGCTTATATATTTGGGATTTTTAATATGTATTTTTGGTTGTACAGATGCTGTACAGAAGGGTTACAGTTACATGAAAATGTAATGTTTTTCCTGCCCCAGAAATAAAAGTAAAGACAATGATTAAAATATTTATGGCTAAGTAATTGAAAATGAAGATTGTGTTTAAAATATAAAACAGGTAATAGCTAATTAGTTTGTGGCTAACAAACGCTGGGTAAACATCTTGATTTCTATTATTGTCAAACTTCATTTCCCTAAATAAATGAAAAAAGTTTTATTAACAGTTCTGCTAATGGAATTTTATATTTCAATCTTCACCACAACTGCAAAATGAAAATAATGATCTTCATTTACAAATGAGACAACTTGAGTTCAGAGAATGAAAATAAATTCCAAAGTAGAGGACAGGGTCAGCATTTTAGATACAGGTGAAACTCTTCCCAAAACTTGTGCTATTAAACACTCTATGGCTGTTTACATACCTTGTCTTATTACCAAAGCCCACACCTTACTCAAGCTCTTGACTTTATCCATATCCAAACTGTGCCAAAGGATATATCCAAAATTGGACACAAACTAGTTGCTTTCAAAAATGAGCAAGGATCTTAGATATTAAGCAAAAGGTACTCTCAGATGAGATAAATAGTTAGACTATGACTTTGACAATGCGAAAACACTTTAAGTGTTAAGTATATTCATAAAAATGAGGGTGAGGGCCTGGGAAGGTGGCTCAGTGGTAAAGTGCTTGCCTTGCATGCATGAGGCCCTGGGTTCGATTCCCCAGCACCACATAAGCAAAAAGAAAAAATGCCGGAAGTAGCGCTGTGGCTCAAGTGGTAGAGCGCTAGCCTTGAGCTGAAGAGCTGAGGGACAGCGCCCAGGCCCAGAGTTCAGGCCCCACGACCGGACCCCCCCCCCAAAAAAAGAGGATGAATCCTTTTCTTGAACCCATATTAATGTTTAAAACTCTGTTTTACATGATGTATTCTAAAATTAATATGTTGATGATTCACAGCCCCATGCAATAACACCTATGACCTATCTTTTTATTTTATCAATGTATTATGATAGAAAATGTGTCTTTTGGATTAGAACACACTTATCTGGGGGGAAAATTATGGTTTGCATAAATAGCACTGTTATTTTATAGAATTACCTTCTCCGTATGTTCAAATCCATACTATGTGTTATTACCCTGAGACAAGTGATATTACCTAACATAAATCCTGGTACACAGGCATTAACTCAGCATCTTCCTGACCCTTTATTACATGGTCTGGATCTGTTTCATTTCTTAGAAAGTTTCGACCGACTGTTGTTTTAGTCATACACACATACACACACACACACACACACACACACACACACATACATCTTAAGCTAACATTTATAAAAAAAATACTGTGCAGATTGTACATAGAGAATCTGGCAGTCTCTCATACCCTGTTCATTCTCTGCAGCACAAATCGTCACCACAATCAAAAGCCTAAAACAAAAGCTAAATGCTGCATAAGAACTATTTTTCCTCCTGGAAAAAAAAATCCAACATTGGGGAGCATACTTTTCTCTGGATGCACTTGTATAATTTCCATTATTGTTAATGGAAGCTATACATGCATAACACCCATTACTGCTAATGGGAGCTAAGTGCACACACAAGGGTAGAATACAGTGAAATCTGTCTTAGAAAATCACCCAAGAGACTAGCAAAAATCAGTTGCCTGGTAGAGAATGGTTTTAAATTAAAAGCAGAACAGAACTGAACTTGAAACCACAGGGGAACTATTTAAACTTCAGGGAGCAGTGGGAATTAGCTCTCTCCTTCTCACTCTATTCCAGTATTTTGTTTTCCTTATCTGTGTTCTTGATGAGAGCCAATGACCTTGTGGTCTCCTAAAGAGATGATCTGGAAATGAATTTCACACTTCCATTGATTCAAACGGTAGGCTTGGGGATCCTTTGGTGGGGTAAGGATTACAACTACTGGATGATTACATCATAGCACATGCAAAATACAACTCGTGAGGTATTTTTAATGACAGTTAATGAACAAAGATGGAAACAGTAAAGCAGTATTATTGTGGCAATTTATATCTATCATTCATTAATCCTTAAAAACATCTGTTCCATTACACTAGTTTATAAAAATCAATGAAAGATAAACTAGAAAGTGATTTCTATCTAGCTAAGTGGCCTACTCCATTTCCTTTGGCATTTCAGGGTTTTATAAACATAGACTTGTGCCTACAATGCCTCAATAGCATAAGCTTTTTTAATACATTTTTATTGTAAAAATACTGTTTTGAGGGGGTTACAGTTACATGAGCAAGGTAATGAGTACATTTCCTATCAAGCATTGTTACCTCCTCCTTTGTTTTAGCCAAGTCTCTTCATTTTCATATCAGAGAAATCAAGTGTTAATTTCAGAGCCAAAGGAACTAAATCTTGGCCTAAAATCCAGATTATTTTTCTGATTCTAGATCCAGTGGATTAATGTTCAAAGGCACAGCCTCCCTAAGATTTCTCTCTGCCCCCCAACCCCCAGCTTTGTATCGGTCTCTGGGGACCAAATGCACAGATGGATGGATTAGTTGCAAACTCCAAAGTGGAAAATTCTGGAACCCTGGAGAGGCAGGAACTAAATGTTCTGCATGTTACTCAAGTAATTCTATGCTCCAGTTATTTCCAAAATAGTTTAAAATACAAATCCCAATAAGTGCTTTGTTTTTAAAAAGTAGAAATAAAATGGACTGGAGAAAGCATTGCCTCATGCTTCCACAAGAAAAATGGAACTTCTGTGTGGGGTTTGAGATACCTTTCCTGCTTATTCCCTTACTTCATAATTATCCTTCTTATGTTGTGGTTACAAACATATCAACAATAAAGTTATTCATATATTACCTTTGTCATAGATACAGCACACATTATTTTTTGTTATGTATTATACACAGATGCTCCTGGATAGATTTGTTTTGATGACCTAACTCACTGAGAAATGGGCAAGAGCAGATTTAAAAAAACAAACATTGGAAACTTAAGAAGTTGTTTGAATCAACCGCTATGTATTCTATATGTATCAATATATAAAACCCTCTGCTTACCTTCTCATTTACTGTTTCCCTGGAACTTGCTGCCAGATCCTTTAAAGACTCAGAAAGAGGGAAATCTAATGCTCAATGGGGGGAAAAAAACAGAAGAGATGACGTTCCATCCTAATCCCAATGCTCTAAATGTCTTAGGATTTATAATTTTACAACAAATAGGATGACTCCTATAAACTTCTTTGAAATTTATAGCCCTGCTGATTCAAACCATGAAGGTGGTATAGCTTGATCAAGGGAGTCTTACTTTAGCTAGCCAGTATCAATCAAATTAAATTTTTCAAGCAGAAGAATAAAAGGAGGGTAGGTAAAGAAAAGAGAATGAAAGGAAAGAAAAGGAAGAAATAAAGAATGGAAAATGTAGTAGGGAAGATAAAGAAGGAACACAAAAAGACTATATTAAGTTAAGAAAAGAAAAGAAGGAGAGAAGGAAAGGAGAGCAGAAACTAGGGCACTGCAGTTTGGGGGATGGCACAACATCAAGATGGTATGTGGGGGTGAAAAGAGCAAAGAAGGTTTTTTAGCCTAAATGTCTCCATTTTAGTTTCAGCTTAATCAATGCAGTTCTTGATAAATTAATTAAACTTGGCCTTTTACAACTTAAAGAAAGCTTTAAGTTTACTCCCTCTCAGAAAAGAGAAAAGAAAAATCATTCTATTTACTGGACAATGTGAATGCTAGATGAGGTAGATAATGCATGAAAAAACGTAATAAACACCAAAGAACTGTGACACAGACGTCCTAAGACCACTTAACAAAAACCCTTGATGGCCTAAGAATATCAGCCTAATTTGCAATAAGCATTTTCATCCAGTACTACCATTGAAGTATAATAAGAGCAACCAAAGGCCAAAACTTGATAAAAAAGAAAAATCAGTTAACTTTGTGCCCAATGGCATGAAATTTGCTGAAACTCCTTCAAAATTCATATAAAAGGAACAAAAATCTCTGGACTAAGACCAAGGTGACCTTAGATTGGTCTAGTTTTCTCTAGAAAATCACCTCCAAGGAATAGAGACATAACTTCAGGCAGCAAAGTACACACAGGCTCATATTTCAGCGTAATGGTTGATCCATACAACAGGAGGGCTATGCTGAAGGTGCATAATCCTCATTGACTCCCTTGACTATTTGCAAAACAATAAGTAAGGCTCTAATTAATGCTCTGGGGTCCTAAAATAATGTGATCTTTGAATTCATATGAAATATATTCAAACTAGCTTTTATTGAACATCTTTTCTATATATTCCATGATATATTTGCCTGTTCTTTATTTCCTCCAACAAACTGCAACCACTTTGAGTGACTTTTTTGTTAATTTTAATCTCTAGCCTAGCATGGTACAAGACATATAATAGAAATTCAATTAGTATTTGTTTGATTTGTCTTTGCATTTACTTACTTGTCTTCCAAAAGATTTAAAAGTCTTATAGATACAAGCCATTTCGTAGAAACATAGGCCACACGGTATATGTTAAAATAGTTGTACAATTGATCATTTTCACAACCAATTCATTGGAGTAAACAAGTGCCCATAATTCCAACTAGAGAGAAAAAATTTATTCTATAACAAGCATGAAGTCAGTGCCAAGCAGTGCTAGAATATCTAATAATCATTTCTAAAATCAATCCTATTGTAGTTCTTTAAAAAAGACAAAGAAATAGTGGTTTGGTCTTTCAATGTATATTTGAGGATAATGTCTATCATTAGAAGATGCTAAGAAAATTTTTGCTTCTCTAAAATATTGGCTCTTGCAATTTATTTAATGGCTTATTGTCTTTAATTTGCAGTTGGCTTTTTCTCAATTAATATTAGCATTGCTTAATTTATGAAATCACTATTTATCTACTTTATAGACATTAAAAAAGTATTCATCTTGCAGGAAGAAGATACTGTTGCTTCACTTATTCCTAGGTGATACTGTGCTGGAGTTTAGGCTCCAGCTTTCATATTTTGTCAACATGTGATTGGCAAGTTGCTATTGTGCTGAGGATCTTTCTGAACCCCCCATCTCTTACCTGTAATTTTTGCAAGAATACAAGCAGATATCTGATTAAATATTCTCAATGTACATAAACATATGAAAAAAATTGTAAAAAGTTCACTAATGATAGCTATAACCATTGATACCATTTGATGAATACCTATTAGAATCTAGGAATCAAGTAGCCAATATTACTTATCCTTACAACTATGTAATAAAATGTATTACTGTCTTCACTTAACAGATGTGGAAAACAAAGGTTATAAAATTTAATAAGTAATTGAACCTGGATCAACAGTGACAAAAAGCAGTCAAAATTTCAAATATAAACTTCTGGTTAAGATATTAAAAGAGAAATATGTCATGTGAATTGTGATGAGCAAGCACAGAAATTTGTAACTTTTTTTTTTTTGGTCATTCATGGGGCTTGAATTCTGGGGCTTGGGCACTGTCACTGAGTTCTTCAGTTCAAGGCTAGCACTCTACCACTTGAGCCACAGCACCACTTCCAGTTTTCTGGTAGCTAATAGGTGATAATCTCACGGACTGCCTTGCCCATACTGGCTTTGAACCATGATCCACAGATCTCAGTCTCCTAAGTATACTTAAGATTTATATAGTGTTAATATTTGTGTAGTCTGCTTCAGTTTTAGTAAACTTTCCCAGCAGTATCTTAAGTGATAAGGGTTTAGGAGTGGCTGAGACCCATGAGAGAAATTTCTACAAATATATTTTTAGATGAACACTCTAAACCACAAAAGTACAAAAGATGGCAATGTAAGATGGCTGAGATAACCAAATAGTATTTTTTTAAATTTTTTGTCAGTCGTGGGGCTTGAACTCTGGGCTTGGGTGCTGTCCCTCACTCTTTAGCTCAAGGAAGCACTCTACTGCTTGAGCCATAGAGCCACTTCTGGTTTTCTAGTGGTTTATTGGAGATAGGAGTCTCATGGACTTTCCTGCCTGCGCTGGCTTTGAACCATGATCCTCAGAGCTCAGCCTCCTGAGTAGCTAGGATTACAGGCATGATCCACCAGCGCCTGGCTCCAAATAGTGCTTTTAAGGAAAACATTTTCAAGTTGAAAATAGGCATTACATTTACAAGTCTATTTTCCCCAGATTTCTTGATAATGTTCTGATTTTTTTTGTCATGGGATATGGATTAGTATGACTGGGAAATAAGCTGGATGTAAAAGACAAAGGAATTGTTAGGATGGGAAAAGAAGTGTTTTAACCCTCAATGTAAATCTACTTGGAGACAGAGTCAATAAAAGGTAACTAGATTAAATGAGGTCATAAACATAGGTCCAATTCAATAGGATTAGAAAATAATTCTACAAGCAAGCAACATTCTAAAAATAGGCCACGTGGGAACAAAGCAGCTATTTTTAATCCCCAAAGAGATTCCTCTCCTAAAATCTTACTTTTGTCTTGTATTTTCCTGTCTCATAAACTCTGAGAAAACAAATTTCTCTTATTTAAGACAAACAATCTCTAATATTTTGTTGTGACAACCTTAGTGAACTAATATGGGCCAAAATTGAAGGTCAAATTCCAAATCTAACAAAAAGCTGTATCATGTATTTAATGTTTTCTAAAGTGGCATGATTTTATACATGGCATGCACAAATCTGTCTGTGCTTCATCTTTCAGTTTCCTTAAAAACACTTATTCTCTCTGTACTTTTACACTTTGCTATCATTGCTTAATTTACATTACTTTTCTAATTAAAGCATTGAAATATGTTATGGAAAATCTGACAGAATTGAGTTTAATTCATCACATGGCTTTTTTTATGATCCTGGTATGATCATGAAATAGTGCAGTTCCCTAGGGTTCTATGTACCAGATTTTTTGTCCATTTATTTTTGTTATTTTATCCAGTACCTAACAAACCACAGTTACTAAGAAAGGTAGCTAGTAGCAGTAATATTTCCCTTTTGGCCAGGTCGTTTAATGTGTGTTTTTTAAATTTTTTGTATTGCTTTGCTTTCTCTTTTTTAAAAGGAAACGATGCCTTTGAAAAAATTCATCCAATCTTATATTTTTCTTTTTTGGCTACATTTAAGAAAAGCCTATCAGCCAGGAACCAGCTCAGAGCATAAAATGTTAGCTAGTCAGGAGGCTGACATCCAGATGATTGCAGGTCAAAGTTAGTCCAGATAATCTCAAGGCTCTGAGTTCAAAGTTCAGTACTGGCAAGAAAGAGACACACAGACAGACAGAGAACACAGAGAGACAGAGAGAGACAGAGAAAGAGAGAGGTAGAGGAGCAGGTGAGAGAGGAGGAAAAAGGAAGATGGAGAAAAAGAGAGACAGAGAGAATACAGGCTCCTAAAGCATGTATATAAGCAAGCAAGATATATCTTTATACCGTGTTTAATGAATACAACTTCCATTGTTCTTAAGGGTATTTTCTATGATTTAGGGTGTATTATTATTGATTTGAGGAGAACTAACTACCACAAGAGAAAAAATGGGATATAACACTAATTGAAAGTTACAAAGCAAAAGCATGTCAAAATGTAACTGAATGTATTACATCCCTAGGCAGAAACTGGAATATGTGCTTTTTCAGTTGTAACATTTTAATTGGCTTACCTGATAAAAGGTTAAATATAATGTACACCAAACCTCATTACTACTCAATTGTCAAATACCTTCCCTGTAACATAACTAGAACTAGAGGAGTGAGTGGGTGCAATCTAGAATTAAAAACAGACTAAAGATTTTCTTTACTAACCCGTTGCAACACAGAATTTTAAGTGGTCCCTTTAATCAACTATGTTCTTGCTATTTATCCAGGAGTTTTAAATACAGTATTGTGGATATAACATTTCCCTTTCCATATAATAATCTGTTTTTAATGCCCTCCTGGAAGTTATCTGATTGGCACATATCTAACAAAATATCACTAGTGAATGAAGACTAACCACACAGCAAGCAAACAAACAATGTATATTAGCATGTTGTTTACAGATTCTTCTGACATGAAATAGATGTGAAAAAAAGATTCTCAGGAAGCTGGAATGTATTGCTGGGGAAGGGAGGAGTAAAACCAAGGGGAGGGTAGTAGATGAATGAAGGAAGGGTGGGTAAATGTTATCATAATATTAGTGGTACATATGTGAAAATAAAAAAAGGACAAATTGAGGGAGATAATTGTGGGGTTGAGAGTGGGAGAGATGAAGAATGATGATGAAAGGTATGGTATTAGTCAAGACTCATTCTTAGCTATGGTAAATAATGCTGCAATAAATATAGTTGTGCTGGTGGCTTTAGTGTGTCCTTGTTTGTGATCATTTGGGTAAATGCCCAAAAGTGGGATTGCTGGGTCATAGGGGAGCCCTATGTAGATATGACCAGATAAGATGATAAGTGAAATGAACCCCAAGATAGGGACACAAATGGTTTTTTTTTTCTTTCTTGCTATTGTTTCTAGTGTATTTATAATGTACCATGTGATTTTTTTTGTTGTTTCTTTATATGTTCCTCCCCCACGGTATAAGCCCTGTTTCACTGTATCTGATGTTGGTGCCCTGCATCTTGTATACACACTTCTCTAGCTTGGGGAGGGGAAGGGAAAAAGCAAAATGCTTAAATAGCAATACAGGTTGACCCATTGTAACAATGAGATGTACAAGACACTATGTTGAAAAACAAACTTTACAATTTAGGTGGGGGGGGGTGGAAAGGGGGAGTATAGTTGGAGAGGTGGGAGGGAAGGGATGATAGGGGAAAACAAAGGAGGAGGTAATAATGCTTGATAGGAAATGTACTCATTACCTTGTTCATGTAACTGTATTTTTACATATAAAAATGTATTTTAACAATGGGGGGTAACAATGCTCAATAGGAAGTGTACTCATTACCTTACTCATGTAACTGTAACCCTCTGTATAGTATCTTTACAATAAAAAATAAAAAATGTATTTTAAAAAACTAAAACAAATGTAATTTAACCAGTTTTAACACCCTGTGTTTCAGAAAAAGAAAGGTAACTACCTATAAAAACATTAATTAAGCTTGAATGCTTTCTGATTAATGTAATATGTGTCAAACACACACATTTGTGTGCATGTGTGTATATATGTATGTATGTATACATATATATCTCTGATCTAAGAAGAAATCTTAATAACTGGGAAATAAGTAGTAAAAAATAAACCATAATTGGCATAGGTGAAAAAAAAGATTCATTGTACTCACACACTCACAAATTGAATTAAAACTCCTTTGTACAACTACTAAAGATAACTACACTTTTTTAATAAAAAATAAAATACTCATAAGAAAACAAGAAATTGTCTTCTCTCTCCTATATCCTTTCCTGCAGACAAAATGCAGTAAATGTATACCAAAAGTATGTGTTTGAAGAATGCCACAGACTATCAGAAGCCTTTGGCACTGAAAAATAAGGAGAATATTTGAATAAAGATGAACTCAGCATTTCTCCTGATTATAGTTCTCAAGTGTCTACTATATTATATTTACAAGATTATTTCTTTAGGTTGACTGTCTGATGGATGGCTTGATCTAAGCATCCATGCTTGGATACTATCAGTACTAAGAAGAATGCAACATGGGTTGCCACAATAGAGAAATTCTTTCTGCTAACAAGTATGTACTGAGGTTTGACTTTGTGCCACTGGGAATAGCCTTGTGAAAAAGATAATTTCTGGCCTTCAGCAACTCATTGCTTAGTGGAGAAAGAAATAGGTAAATATACAATTACAGTGTAGTGTGATAAGAGTTATAGTGAAAAAACAATACCAGCTACGACAGAAACACATGGAAGGATATCTAACTCAGTCTTGAAGGAATGGGTCAAGTTAAAAGAAGAAATGATGGTTACTTTGAAACCATAAAAGGAGAAGTAAAATTAAAGAAAGATAAAGAAAGAAAAAGACAACAGGATGCCCAGTGGCCAGCAAATCTGATCAGGGGTGTCAAATTTGTGAGAATTCAAGTAATTCGGTTGATTTATAAGTTGGTTTTCAAGGTGAGATTGGTGGCATGGGAGAGTTGCCAGATGCATTACAGACTTTAAATTTTATGTTGAAAGAAATGTGGAATCCTGAAAGACATTAAATAGGAAAGTCACAGGTTCATATTGGCATGTTGGAAAAATCACTCTGGCTGAGATAAGAACAGATTGTATTGAAGTAAGGCTGGAGGCCAAATGACTGGTTATAAAAAGGCTATTGCAGCAACCCGGTGGCAGTAGAATGAAGAAAAAGAGATAAATCTCAGAAATATTCAGGAGGTACTTTTGACAAGTTTTGGTGAGTGTCCAATGTGAAAAATAAGAAGGAGTTATAGAGTCAAAGATAGGAGTCATGGGGCACCATGGCTCTGCCTGTAATCCTAGCTACTCAGGAGGCTGAGATCTGAGAATTGTGGTTAGAAGTCAGCCAAGGGCAGGAAAGTCTGTGAGATTCCTATCTCCAAAAAACTACTCAGGAAAAGCCAGAAATAGCATTATGGCTCAAGTGGTAGAGCACTAGCCTTAGCAGAAAGAGGCTCAGGGACAGCACCTAGCCCCTGAGTTCAAGCCCAGGACCAGCAAAAAAAAAAAAAAAGATGGAGTCAAGTTTCCAGCATAAGAAATTAAATATCTCAAATAAGCTAACAAGGATAGGAGAGAAAGCCAGGAGCCAATGACTCACTCCTACAATACTACTACTCAGGAGGCTGAAATCTGAGGAACATGGTTCAGAGACAATCCAGGCAGGAAAGACTGTGAGACTTTTAGTCCAAGTAACAGCCAAATAGCCAGAAGTGGAGCTGTAGCTCAAGAGGTAGGTAGGACAGGCTTGAGTTCAAGCTCCAGTGCTGGGACTAGAAGGAGGAGGAGGAGGAAGAGGGGGGGAGGGAGAGGAGGAGGAGGGGGAGGAGGAGGAGGAGGAGGAGGTGGTGTCGGTAGTGGTGGAGGTGGTGGTGGTGAGAAGGAGGAGGAAGAAAAAGAATGAGGAAACTAGTATGGATTGTTCCCAGAAGACTAGCTTTAAAATAGAACTTGTTTCACATTCTCCAAAACATTTGAGAACAAGAAAGATCTGGTTAAATACAGTAATACTATAGGTAAGATAGGCCTTTAAGATAATTTCAGACTAGTGATTTTCCTTTATAAAATCAAAGTTATTTGTTGAGAAGAAAGGCAAGAAGTGCAGCTGTTTGAAGAAAGTAGAGGAATTCTGAAAAAGGTGATACTAAGGAGAGGAAAAGTAACTGGAAAGCTATACAGGTATGTTACTAGAATTCCATCCAAATTTGGAGGTCATAAGATTGATATTCATGGCAATCAGATGGAATTTGTTTTCAGAGCTGTGTGACTTGTTGGTTTTTTGGTTTTTTGTTTTCGTTTTTTTCTTTTCTTGTAAGCAGTACCCCTCTTATAAGGCAGAGAAGGGGGAACCAATATCAGATTGATAAAAAGATGGCATTCGGGAGGTGGGGAGGAAAGATAAAGAAGAAAGGAAAAGAAAATCTGGTAAGAGGCTAAATATTTCAAATTAATATTTCAGAATTCAATCCATTAGGTCTGTTCTTCTGCCAGTACCAAGCCATTTTGATTACTATGGCTTTGTAGTAGAGTTTGAAATTTTATATTGATATTCCTCCAGCACTATTTTTTCTGTTAAGGATTGTTTTTGCTATTTGGGGCTTTTATTGTTCCATATGAATTTTTGGATTGCTTCTTCTATTTCATTGAAGAATGAGGTTGGAATATTGATAGGTATCGCATTGAATTTGTAGATAGCCTTGGGACGTACTGCCATTTCACGATGTTGATCTTTCCAATCCAGGAGCATGGGAGGTTTTTCCACTTCCTAAGTTCTGCTTTGATGTCCTTTTTCAGGTTTTTAAAGTTTTCATCGTAGATGTACTTCACTTCTTTAGTTAGGTTAATTCCTAGGCATTTTATTTTTTGTGGGGCTATTACGAATGGAGTTGCTTTCCTGATTTCAGTGGTATTCTTCTCATTGTTGGCATACAGAAAACCCATTGATTTTTGAGGGTTAATTTTATACTTTGCCAAAGTTTCAAATCAGCTTCAGTAATTTGGGAGTGGAATCCATAGGATTATTTATATACAAAATCATTTCATCTACAAAGAGGGAGAGTCTTACTTCATTTTTCCCTAATTGAATACTCTTTATGTTTGTATCTTGTTTTATTGCTGTAGCTAGGCATTCTAATACTAAATTGAAGAGAAGTGGAGAGAATGGACATCCTTGTCTCATTCCTGAGTTTAGAGGAAATAGCTTTAGTTTTTCTCCATTAAGTATAATCCTAGTTGTAGGTTTGTCATATTCAGCCTTTATTGTATTCAGGAATGTTCCATGGATTCCTAGTTGTTCCAGAGCCTTCATCATAAAGGGGTGTTGGAACTTGTCAAATGCTTTTTCTGCATCTATTGAGATAATCATGTGGTTCTTATCCTTGCTCTTGTTTATGTGATGAATTATATTAATTGATTTGCATATATTGAACCAGTTTTACATCTGAAATGAATCTTGTTTGATCATAGTGTATGATTTTATTGATGAATTGTTGAAGTCAGATGGCCAAAATTTTGTTGAGAAGTTTTGCATCGATGTTCATCAAAGAAACGGGTCTATAGATCTCTTTCTTTGATGAGTCCCTGCCTGGTTTTGGGATGAGGATTATGATGGCTTCATAAAAAGAATTCAGTAGTGAACTTTCTCTTTCCATTTCATTGAAGAGTTAGAGGCATATTGGACCAATGGAATAGAATTGAAAACCCACAGACTTATAGCCACCTCATCTTCTATAAGGGAGATTAAAAAAATAGAATGGTAGAAAGAGAGACTCTTTAGTAAATAGTGCTGGAAAAATTGGTTAATCACTTGCAGAAAACTAAAGCTAGATCCATATATACCACCCTGCACCAAAATCACTCCAAACAGATCAAAGACCTCAAAGTCAAAGCAGACACCATGAAAACATTACAGGACAGAATAGGAGAAACCCTAGGTATCCTTGGCACAGGCCGAAATTTTCTGATAGAGACCCAACAAACACAACAAATCAAAGAAAGGTTGGACAAATGGGATTGCATGAAATTGCAGAGCTTCTGCATGGCAAAGGACATAGCTAGCAAGATCAATAGAAAGCCCACAGATTAGGAGAAGATCTTCACTAGCCATACAACAGACAAGGTTCTCATATCTAAAATATATTTGGAACTCAAAAAATTAAATCCTCCAACAACAAATCCTCAAAGAAGCAACTACCCAGTAAATAAGTGGGCTAAAGACTTAAAGAGAAACTTCTCTGAAGAGGAAATAAGAATGGCCAATAAACATATGAAGAAATGCTCAACCTCTCTAGCCATAAAAGAAGTGCAAATCAAAACAATATTGAAATTCCACCTCACCCCAGTTAAAATGGCTATAATCAAGAACTCTAATAACAACAGATGCTGGAGGGGATGTGGACAGAAGGGAACCCTACTGCATTGTTGGTGGGAGTGTAAATTTGTTCAACCATTTTGGAAAGCAGTATGGAGGTTCCTCAAAAGACTCCATATAGAGCTCTCCTATGACCCAACAATCCCACTTTGGGGCATTTACCCAAAGGATCACAAACAAGACCATACTCAAGTTATCAGCACAACTATGTTTATTGCAGCATTATTTACCATAGCTAAGATATGGCAGATGCTCCTCAGTAGGTGAACACATCAAAAAACTATGGTATATATGTATGTATATATATATATATATATATATAATGAAATTCCATGCCTCCATCAGAAAGAATGATATCGCCCCATTTGTTAGGAAATGGAAAGGCTTGGAAAAAGATATATTAAATGAAGTAAGTCAGGCCCAAAAAAACGGAGGTCCCATGGTTTCCCTTATTTGCAATTACTAGTATATGTCTGGGACAAGCAGAAAAGGTAAAAAGCTATGTACATATGACCAGATAAGATGATGTTAAGCGAAATGAACCCCACGATAGGGACACAAGTGATTTTTTTCTTTCTTGCTATTGTTTCTAACTTATTTATAATGTACCATGTGATTTTTTTGTTGTTTCTTTGTATGTTCCTCCCCCACGGTATAACCCCTGTTTTCACTGTATTTGATGTCAGTGCCCTGCATCTTTTATATACACTTCTCTAGCTTGTTTAAATAGGAGTACAGGTTGCCCCATTGTAACAATGAAATGGACAAGACACTATGTTGAAAAATGAACTTTACAATTTAGGCAGGGGTAGGAGGGAGAGTAGTTGTGGAGAGGGAGGGAAGGGATGGTAGGGGAAAACAAAAGAGGAGGTAACAATGCTTGATAGGAAATGTACTCATTACTTTGCTCATGTAACTGTAACCCCTCTGTACAGTATTTTTACAATAAAAAAGTATAAAAAAGAGAATTAAATCCATTAAGGTGATGATGAGCAAGTGATGACTCACCCTAGGAAATGAGTTAAAATAAGTAAGAAAATATCCCTGAGGTTGAGGAACTGAAGGCACCTCTATAGCTACTGCAGTGGGCCTGCTGTGCAGTTGCATAGGAAAGAGAAAGAGAGGCTGTAAAGCCAGCACCGAATTCTTCAAAGAATGAGGGAAAGTCACCAGGTAGTCAGATAATAACACTGACAACTTCCAAAGGAAGATAGAGTGAGCCCAGATAGAGATTTCTCCCAAAAGTGAGAGCAATGTTCTAGAATAAAAATAAGAGTAGAAACAAGCCAGGTGACACTAATCCAGAGACATGTGAGCATCAGGACGTAGAGGGAACTGGCCATTGGCCCTTTCTGCTGTGGGTACATCTTAACCACTATCTCAACAAAAGAACTACTTTGAATTGGTGTTAGTATCATTATTTTTGTAGCATAAGTCCCTTTCTTTTTTATAAAACTGGCTGTTTTCATGGTATGAATATTTGGAGTCTCCATTACAGCTGCTGTACATCAATCTTGCCTGAACACTCACCAAAAAAAAGTGTGTGAGCCAGCTAAAAGGTGAGAAGCACACTGAGTTCTCCCACACAGGGATGGTCACCCTGATGTGTAATCAATCAACAAGAAAGGTGTGTCTTTTGCAAAGATCCTTCCAGAGGTCACTTTCCTAGGTGTGATCAATCTCCCTCACGCTGATCATGTTACAGCGATTACTACTCGACTCTAACAGCTTCTTCTCCAGGGAGAAACAGACCTGTGTCTGTGAATGTTTGGTGTGGTGTGTCTTGTCAGGTTGAATTACCTTATAACATAACTCACAGTAAATTCACCTCATAAGTAAAAAGCAACTAGAGATTTTAAAACCTCATCAGAAAGGATTCTGTTCAGGGGTGGAATTATATTGTGCAATTACAAATGAACCATGCCAACAGCACTCACTATCAGCACGTCTTTAGTTCAGAAATAAGTTTTTGTTAAAAAAAAAGCCAAGAAATAATTCCCCATGCTTTATTGGCCTGGAGAGTTCTTGCTGGGCTAAGACAATAGTATTTGTTCTTTGAAGGAGATGGAAAGCAAACCACCATTCAATGAGTACCCAAGGTATAATACTGTAATGCTTCATTAGTGTCTTTTCTATAGACTCAGTATAAATAAGACTGCCTCTAAGAAATGTTCCCTGGCCATCTCCCAAAGCAAAGTGTTAAGAGTGAATGTTATGTGCCAACTTGAGTGAGCCATGGTGTGTCTATAAGGAAGTTTCTGAGTGAGATTAATATGAGAATTATAGACTAATTAACATATTCTGTTCTAGCCAATGTGGATAGAAAAACTGATTTTAGCTGAAATAAGGATGCAGGTTGAATGAACTTTACAACTTTGTGGGGGGGGGCGGGGAGGAGTGGAGTTGGGGAAGTGATAAGGAAAGGGATGGTAGGGGCAAAGCAAAGGAGGGGGAAATAATGCTCTATAGGAAAGGTACTCATTACCTTACTAGTGTAACTATAACCCAACTGTACAGTATATTTACAATAAAATATATTTTTTTAAAAAAAGCAAAACTGATTTAAAAAATATAAAGGGTCAGGAGGGTAGAATTTCTTCTCTGCCCAACTATCTTCAAGCTGGAAAAACTGAAGCTAGGTCATTGGACTTAGACTCACATTGAAGCTTACACCATTAGCTCTCTTGGTTCCCAGCACTTCAGACTATATGACTGGCTCTTAAATCTCTAGTTTGCTGCCTGCAGATTTGGGGACTCTGCAACCTCCATAATTAACTAATTCATTAATTAGTTCTGGTTCTGGTTCTTTGAAGAACCCTAACTAACACAGAGGTTATAAACCTGATATCACATAGTTACCTAGTTACCATATCCTTTATTTCACTAGGTATTTCCTGTTTTCACTTCTTGACTGCAAGCCATTGGATGGACCTGGCCCATATTAACTAGCTTTAAGTCACAAGATCTCCTTGGGCCATTATTATTTTTGTGTGTAGGTGTGTGTGTGTCCAGTCATGGGGCCTGAACTCTGGGCCTGGGTTCTGTCCCTCAGCTCTTCAGCTCAAGGCTAGCGTTCTACCACTTGAGCCACTGCGTCACTTCCGGCTTCTTTCTTTTTGCTTATGTGGTGCTGAGGAATCGAACCCAGGGCCTCAGGCATGCACTGAGCCACCCTCCCAGCCCAGGGTCATTATTTTTTAATAAGCTACTACTCAAGTTAAAAATAGATATTTCAGACAGTTGTCGATGGCTCATGCCTATAATACTAGTTACTCAGGAGGCTGAGATCTAAGGATCGTAGTTTGAAGACAGCCTGGGCAGGAAACTCAGTGAGACTCTTATCTCCAATAAACTTCTCAAAAAAGATGGAAGTGGTAGTGTGACTCCAGTTATAGAGAGCTTACCTTGAGCAAAAGAAGCTCAAGGACAGTATCCAGGCACAGAGTTCAAATCTGAGGACTGGCAAAAAGAAAAAATAAATAAATAAAAATAGATATTTCACTTTTGTCATTGAATTGCTCAAAGGACTAAATGACATATAATTGGTGGTCATGTTTCAAAAGACTAAAATATCCCTGGAAAGTAAAATGTAACACAGGACTAATTTCTGATATCCATTTGTTCAGTAAATCTCTCCAGCTTTAAATGATAAAAGTTAGAGCTCTTGTTTTATAGATGAGGTAAATGCTATAAGGAATGAAAGTAAGTCTTTTTATGTCATAAATCCAAATATTAGCTGATCAGAGATATAATTAATGTTTCCTATCTTCTAGATGTTGGCTGGGTCAGAAACTGAACACTGATCATTAAAAATGTTAACTTATAGTTCTTCAATATGAAGTAGGTCTCACCTACTCTAGAAGTTCAAAATTGTAAGGAATTTGCCAGGTAACTATGTAATTTTATATATTCATTCAGCTAACAAAGATACAGAGATGAAACACCCTGGTGATTGTCCTTGGGAACTTATAGCTGTGGAGTTAAGAGACTGCAAGAGCTACCCTATTCCTTTGAGAAGAAGCTCCAATACCATAAAGCATGCAACTCATTATCTCAACTTCATGGGATTCCAGAATCTCATGCACCATGGTCTTTCCATTCTTCATCACCATTGATGAAGAAGAAGAAATGGAAGAAAAAAGGTATCATATACAGCAAGAACGAGGTGAACCTTCAGGTGGCACAAGGAGAAGTTTCTCAGCAGGAAATGAAAGTGCAAAAGCAAGAAGTAAATATATTCAACTCTAACCCCTGGGTTGAACCAATTCAGCAGTGATACTCACTAAACACCATGTTGGAAATGAACTGTGCAACTTGGGAGAAAGGAAAGTCAGGAGGAGAAAATCTGGGAGAGAGTGAGGGAAGACATTGTTCAAAAGGAAATGTACTCATTACCTGACTTATGTAACTGTAACCCCTCTGCATGTCACCTTTACAATAAAACTTTTTAAAATAAAACAAACCCTGGGCTGAGACACCAGAATCCTACCTTATTTCCTTGCTCTTGTAGATTGCTGTAAGACACTGAGTACTCAAGGGCTTTTGAGAATTTCTTATGGGGAAAGCCTTGACATGATCTACAAGGTATGGTGAGACTACTGCGGGAGAGCTGAAAGACTCAACAGCCTTGAGGCCAAGCATGTACCTAGCATATTGCTAGAACAGAGCAGAAATGTTAAGTAGTAGGAACATAGGGAGAGAGTTCTCAAGTCAGAAACTTCACAGAGGACATAGTATTTCTGCAGTTTTAAAGCTGGAAGCCTGCCAAGCAGTCAAGCAAATCTGAGGTATGTCTAGCAAGGTGAAAAGGCATTGCACATGAAAACAAAGAATTTGTTTTGAAATTGTTTGTCACATCTTATGTATGGCATAGACTATGCATGTTCATAGGAAATCTAGAAACTAACTTAAGGTCCTTGTGAATAGTTATCTTTGAGGCTAAAAATAAGAAGCTAGGTCTATAAAAACTAATAACAGCCAGGCACCCATGGCTCGTGCCTGTAATCCAAGCTACTCAGGAGGCTGAGATCTGAGAATCTCAGTTCAAAGCCAACCCGGACAGGAAAGTCTGCGAGACTCTTATTTCCAGCTCTGAGAACCAGAAGTGGTACTGTGGATCAAGTGGTAGAAGAGCTGAGGGACAGTGCTCAGGCCCAGAGTTCAAGCCCCATGACTGACAAAAAAAAACTAATGATAATATAATATGATTCATATTTAAGTGGAAATATACACAAAAGGTGGAGGTGAGGAGAAAATAGTCCTTGAGAAATGCTTGGAGAATCAGCAATGCCTTTACATAATGTATTTTATCTCACATCCTTGCTAAAATACTGTTTTCTCTCTCCTTTGGCTTTGTTACTGAATGTGGATCCTGAGCATTCTCTTTACACACTGAAACATTTCTCTTCATAGCCCCAAATCTAGCTTCCATTGGATTTCCTCTGACCTTCTTAATTCTCTGAGTTAAATATCTCTGAACCCCATTTCCTACTGACAGATTTCAAGGTCTTTCACACAGAGCTCCAAGTATATGGAAATTATGGAATGCAGCTAGATGCAGGAAGGAAATCACCATAATACATCAACCAGCATTTATTCTTTCAAGAGCCATTTAGTAATTATATGCTGGGCAGCAGACTCTTCTCTAGGCAGTAGTGATACTACAATAAGCATAACAAACATCTTGACTTCCATGTAGCCTTACATCCAAACATTGCAGAAACAAGGTTGTTTCTACAATCCAGCTAGAGTTGAAATTGGAAAAAAAATATGGAGTAGAACTCTTGAAGAACAGTGGAGGTTACTGGGAGGTTACAGGAAGAACCATCATTTAGATGAATTTTTAAATAATAGTGCCATGAGACATGATCATCCATGTATTTGCATTGTTTCTCTCTCTTTAATTTTCCTTTCTCTCCCTTTCAACTCTAGATCTGTTTTTCCCTAATGCCTATTCATGGAAATAAGATTCAGAATATGATTTGCAATTACTTCCACATCTTACTATAAAACATCATTGCTTGAATTCTGAATCCTCCAGCTTTAATCTCAAAGAACAGAGAATACAGTTTATCTTTTGGTAGCTAATTCTTTACATATGTTTATTTACTGAATATATTGTTTCAATCATTAAAATAGCTTTAATCAACTGCCAGGGAAGATAGGTGGAATCCATTCCACTTCCCAAACATAACAGCTCTTTCCAATTACACCCAAAAAGTAGACCCATTGACGACTCTATTAAGTCTGCTGTTTATGTAGAAATGGAATCACATCATATACATATTTAGGTTGCACATAATTAACTTCAGTCCCCAGGAGAAAGAGATAGAGAGAAGTTCAACAGTGCAGGTAATTCCACTCACCATTCCACTCAAGAAGCGTAAGCCTAAATTAAGTGTGAAAACAAGAGTTATGGTGTTTCCTCAGTCCCAGATCTCATGGGGATACAAAAGAAAAAAGAAAAAGAAGAAAGAGTGCAGTTCCAATGTTTAGAAATAACACTTTTTCATATAGCACTGCTCCCAAACGCAAGCCAGACACCTTACCTAATGTTCAACTGCAGAAAAAGTGCTCTGTTTTAACACTGAATATTCACCTGGACATTGGTTCAACTGAACAAAATGTACGTCTGTCTTCCAATTAACATCTTCCTAACTATTTTCCAGAGATAACTTTGTTAAAGTAACTTTGTCAAATTTGCCTTAAGATCTGTACAATAAAAGCTAAGGTTGGTGGACTTTGAATCTTACCCCTCTGACACAATATAACTGATTTATTGTGCCTTACCTGTACTGTCTTCACTCACTACATCTGCCTAGACCTTCTTAACTCCAGCTTCAGGGATCTGCAATTCTACTCCGGCCACAAAGACCTGCTTTGTTCATGCATAAGGCAAGTCAAAAGCTCAGGGACAGCAATGGGCTGTCGTAGTAGCTCTATCAATGACTGACATGAGTTAGCAGATAAAAGACTAACTCCAAGTTGCTTGTTTTGTGTGCTCCCAGAGTTTCCCAATTGGACTGAAGTAGAAGCCAAATATTGTCTTTCTTTCTTTTCCTATCCCCCTCCTAAAAGTGTTTTCTGGGATTTTCCTGGGAAGCTAACTACCTTGAATCCTTACCCCAAGAAGAAAATTACAACTGGAGGAACCCTAATTATATAACCCAGAATCCTTATGCATACATTAGACTGAAAGAACGTCATCAAATAAACATGGTGAGATGTGTCCAGTCCTGAAATCAGACTCTTGTGCAGCTGAGTGAGCAAGACCTAGTTTTTATGTAACCTTTGTAATATTCCCCAACCCCTATGACCATAAAAATAAAAAAATACGATAGTGCAGCAAAATTTGTACCTAACCAAATGAAATGGATGCCTCATACAATTTTCCCATAGGAAGTGGAAAATCTCCAGGTTACTTCACTGTTCTCTGTTCCAAGGGAGATAGATACTTGGCTCTTTCAGAAGAAACATTGCTAACTATTCTGTCCCTGGTATTTAAAACACTTTAAAAAATTACATTCCATATCTGATGGTAAGTATTGAGTTCAAATAAATGCTGATAAAATTCACTTCTGAACTCCTTTTTGTGGGGTTAGGAAACTGTAAATTTGATGCAGACATTCATATAAATCAAATAGACAAAATAGCAAAAGATTTAATGAGAAAAAATCCAGTATTCCATAACATTTAACTCTCAAGAACACAGGTCCCTAGAGCTACCTTCCAGAACAAAGCTTGAGACAGAAATACACAGTTCACTACAGTTTGGGGACAAACAAATATAACAGGGCTCTTCAGATTAAATGTTGTTTGAGAGACTGCATGTTTCTTGCAAAGGAAAACATGTAGTATATACTCATTTAAAAAATAAGTATACTTTTTTTGCCAGTCATGGGGCTTGAATTCTGGGCCTGGGCACTGTCCCTCAGCTCTTCAGCTCAACCACTTAAGCTACAGCACCACTTCTGGTTTTCTGAGTGGTTTATTGGAGATAAGGGTCTCATAGACTTTCCTGCCTGGGCTGGCTTTGAACTATAATCCTGAGTAGCTAGGATTACAGGCGTGAGCTACCAGCACCCAGCAATAAGTATACTTTAAATAGCATATTGTATCTCATAACACTAACATTATATTTTGATGCAAAATTTTCTCTGGAAGTTTAAGATACTAAGATTTGGAAATTTATTTAAGGTAAAATAGTTTTAGATGTCTCTTCTTTTTCTTGACAAACATCCCATGGACTGAATGCTCATTACAGTTTCTATAATCTGCATATTATACTCAAGAAAACCACTGTTGCCCAAGTGGACTAAGTGTTCTTCCTTCCTACCTGATGCATGCT
Source organism: Dipodomys ordii (assembly GCF_000151885.1). Taxonomy (NCBI): domain Eukaryota; kingdom Metazoa; phylum Chordata; class Mammalia; order Rodentia; family Heteromyidae; genus Dipodomys; species Dipodomys ordii. The sequence goes on along the minus strand of NW_012267267.1, from coordinate 10,129,415 downwards.
ATAACACTCCACATGACAACTAACAACAAGGATTCCTGGCAGCTCAGAACCCCAACGACTGACTCAAGAATACATTGCATTTTTCCAACAATGATATATAGGCCTCTAGCATGTTCCTTGGCAGAGATCTGAGAGCAACTCACACTCAGACATGCCCTGGGCTTAAGGCAGAGTCACCATATTGAGGTACACCTCTAATAATATCACTTACTAAGATGACCAGCAGTTATTAATTTTTTATTTTAAAAATGACTTAAACCTTCCACTCTATGTACTTTAGGAAAACAATAAAAACAGTCAGCCTGCATTGATTCTAAATTTTTCTTTTTTATGGATTAGTTATTTTGTGCCAGATTAATATGATGCAAAATATTATCTATAATATTCATACTCAGTGGGGACATTCAAATGAAGAAAATAATTTCTAAATTGCTGTAAATTGTTGAAGTATATTCATAGGAAAGATGCTGTAAAGGCCTCTTTCTTTAACATTTCACCCATTCAGGACTGTATTTGATTTCTTTGAGAACGGCCCTTTGGTGCTTATTACTGTGCTGACTTTGAGAGCCAACTCTCCTGACTTCTGTTATAATGAGCTCTAAAGAGAGAGAGAGAAAGAAAGAGAGAGAAAATTTTAATGGAAGGATGTCTTGTTATCAGAATAGAGCTGAAGCCGCCCTAGCATGATAGATGATTCTAACTTTTACCATTTTCAAAACAACATTTGAAGAATATGCCAAAATCTTCTTAAAAATCTATTTTTTCTGCTATAATCCCAAATAGAAATCTTCAGATACTGTAAACGCACTTTCACAATTCATTACTGCAGCTACCCAGACAGCTGAATAAAAATCTATCAGTTGATGTTTTTGAAACACTGATGGGCAGTTTACAAAGTCAAGTTAAAAAAGACCCTGAAATAAAAGTTATTTAGATAATTCTGTTTTTATTATGAATAAATTTCAAACAAAAATCTCCTGTGAAACACTTATGCACATGTGCATACACACACACACACACACACACACACACACACACACACACACACCACATTTTGGCTAATGTCAGTAAAAAACACACTGAAACCCTCAGACTACTAAAATACACCAAAACCCAAGGCTACTGCAGTACAATTGCAAAAAGAAGCAGACTGGTTCTGAAGATTATCCAACAGCAGCATAATGACAGCTATGTGTTTCTCTGAATGGCAAACAGGCACTGAACCCTAAATCTAGATCCTTCCAGTGCGATTGTACTCCATTACTGTAAACCAGTTTAATCAATTTCATAATCAATATCCATCAGCAAGAGAGTATTTGGTACATGGATCAAAGTCTAGGAATTAAAACCAAATTTCATGGCCTCATGTAAAAAAGGTTTTGTTCCTAGGATACTTACTCATGTTTGTCTAATGCGAACACTGTGGGTTCCAACCAAAAAGAAAATGTCTAGCCTACATGGAAGAAAGATTATGTAAGCAAATGGCAACTGAAAATAGTTAAAAGTAGCAAGAATAGCAAGACAAGATTAATGAGCCTGTTATTTCATGTTGAAAGGGGGTAAATGCAAGGCTTTCTTTATCAAGTAAACCTATGCTTCAAATGTCTGGGTACCATTAATTAAATCTTAAAAAAATTAAACCTGCTTAAGAGAAACACATTCAGATGTAAACTTGTTTTTTATTTCTAAAAACTGTACTAAGAGGTTAAATAATACTATGCCCAAACTCTGGGAACTATTACCCTCATAACATCTTCTCATCCCTGATCCCAGCCTCCTTTATTCTTCTCCATACAGAAATAAGGAGTGTTGGACATATACCCAAGGTGTTGTTTAGAACATTTTCTAGTTAATCCAAATGAAAAGCTGTTCAAGTATTCAAGTACATTTTCTTCTTCCCACTGATGTGAATAATTTCAGTTTACAGAAATCCAGGAGACTGCACAATTATTTTTACCACTGATCCTGATACCATGAACTGAAAAACTAGGTAATTGTATTCCCTGGAATCTGTCCATATTCCTAAGGCTAATACTTGTTATCTGGAGAGGCATATCCTGCCAATGATTTGGATGAGTTGTATGATAGGGTTTTGTGTTCTGGTACACAGAACTGAAATATGATCTTCAATCTCACACATAGTGATTGCATATGGCAGATTAATGTCAAAGAGTCTAGGTTCATCATCAGAATTTTCCTCTACTACTGAGTTATGACCTAATGTGTTTCCCTGTAGTGTCCCAAAGACATGAAAAAAGATGGCTGGAAATGTTATATAGTGCCCATAAAAGAGGTGTTCTCTCCCATCATTCAGAAAAAAAGTCAAGAAAAGCTTTGCTAAGACATCATTTCACTATAGTAGGAATATATTGCATGACCATTCAAACTCTCCTAAACTATTCTGAAGTAGATCATACTGTGAATGTCCTTTTAATATATTTATATGATTGGACACATATTACCGATGTCTCAAGTCAGTCACTCACTTTGGATATAGTCATTGAGGGCTTTATGGGTGAGAATGGACTGTATAAGGTCATTGCATAGTTTTTATTTCTACACAAATTATCTAACTTGGTTCTTTATAGTAATAAATTTCATACTGTTTGTCTCAAGATGAGGCAATGTATTTGGCTCAGTGTGATACGTAAACCACTGGTTCTTTTATTTTATTCTCCAAACCAATTACTATCTTTAGTTTTGCCTTTGTTTCCTTTTTATTTCCACTTTTGGCATGGTTGACATTTGAACGTAAACGTTTCCCCCATTTGCTAGGCAGCTGCTCCATATTTTATGCCATTCTTCCTAATCTTTTTGCTTCAGTTATTTTTCAGATAGTGTCTCATCTTTTCTGTCCCAGGCCAGCCTCAGACAGTGGTCCATTTATTTAATACCTTCCACATATCTAGGATTACAACGACACCATCATATCCAGTTTGTTAATTGAGATGAGAGCTAACATTTCACCCACACAGACATCAAAATTCAATTTTCCTGAACTCGGTCTTCCAAATATCTGGGATTAAAGGTGTGTACTACCATGCTGGTCTCTTTTTTTCTTGTTTGGTTGTTGTTGTTATCTTTTATTTAACCCATCTAGTCATTGAATCCTAATAATGAGGTCAGTCTTATACAGACATTAGCCAGCATTAGATACATATTGGGATAGATTAATCTTCAAATTTAGGAAAATGTTTTAAAAAATGTCAAAATATAGTGGATCAGTACAGCTACTTTCATCAGTACAGCTACTGCTATCCCATCAAATAATGATGTTCTGTTTCTGAGTTTGACTAAATAGCTCCTGGAAGAGTTTTCAGAAAGAAATATCTCATATTATAGAAATTATCACGAAGCTAAGTAAACTAAATGCCCCTCATCGGCACCCTGAGCATATCTCTGCCATGATAATGGCAACATATACTTTGATATTCTAATAATGTCTCTGTTTTCTCAATTATCCTACTTGCCAAGGTCCTAGAGAGCAAGGACAATTTTTATTTCCTCTTGAAATCTACAGCAGAGTTTCCCTGTGCATCAATACACAGTTTTTGTTCTGAAGTAAACTGAGACAGTGAAAAATATTTAAAGGACTCATGTGCTCACACACTGGCTTTGATGCCTCAACCAGGCCTCTTTGTTCCTTTCATCTTCAATGGAGAAGAAGGTGCTGCATGAAGTGATTTTCATTGCATTTTTCCATTTTCATTCCTCTGTTATGATACATCTGAATCCATAAAAACTGGACAAAGAAAATATCCACGTGATGACAAAGCTCAATATGTGTTGTACATATAAACTGCTATGTTAAAAGGCAATAGAAAACTAAATACATAACCTGAAATTAAGATGAGTAAGGGAAGGGGTGGGATGGGACGTGTGAATGCGAATGTTGAAAGGGGTGACATTGATCGAGATGCCCTGTAGTCATAAACTGTTTGGGAAAATGACACCTTCTTTGTACAACTACTTTAAAGATTAAAAAAAAATTCCAAAAACTGGACAGATAAGACTTTCCTCTTAAGGAAACACACATCTTGATTTCTTCTTAACTTCTGTTGACTCAAGGTTTAGTTTATTCAGAACAGGCACTGAACTGAAAAATGTCCTAGGAAATTTGTTCTGAGAATCTGAAATACTTGTGTCAACTGTAGACCTCAATGGACTTATGCATTACATACTTCACATTCCACCTCATGTTCTCCAGCCTTCTATTTGGGTTCATTGGGGTGCATATTACTAGTGTAGTTTGAATGTACTCCAAAAAATTTGAAATTTTAATATTGAGGAGAAAAGAGAAGCTAAAAAATCATTTTGCCAAAAGTTCTTGGTTGAAATTATATCTTAATGAGATTTTTTTACAAAAAAAAAATCCTTCTGTGTCCCTTTCTGATTTAAGCAGATGCAACCTAAAATTACTCAAATATTTACATTTCTGTCAATGGCTTTAATCCATTTTGTCAGTTAATTGTATAAATCTATCTTCTACAAAACAGAATAGTGGTATTTTGAAATAAATTGATTTTTAAAAATGGACCTGGGTAAAAAAAAACCCTACAGATGGGGTTTTTATATACAGTTGTTTGCTTGGTAGATGGAATATTGAATCCTTCACCCATTAAATGTATCCTTACCACAGATTTGCTGCACCTGCTATTTTACATCTCAGTATATTTCATACTGAATATTTATGGTCCTTTCAAAACAATATGGAGAGACTAAATGATGAGAAACTGCCCAATGCTGACATCTACTGGATACAGAAATGGATGCACATGACTTAAAAGAAACTGTAATCTAAACTGTGAATGTGTAACATGAAACAAAATTTAACTTTGTTTTACTTAGTACACATTTCTACTGGTTCTCTATAAATTCACAGTTCATACCTAAACAAATCAAAATGTGGTTGAGACCCTATCTGAACAGCAGATGCACGATACAGTGGCTGTGCCAGTTATTCTAGATAAGGAGAGAAAATAAATGGAAGGATTTAAATACAGGATGGACACGAGGGGTGGGAGGGAATGAAATCTCAAAATAGACAGAGCAAAGATCATACTAAAGCTACCAGCACAACTATGTTTATTGCAGCATTATTTACCATAGCTAAGATATGGAACCAAACCAGATGGCCCTCAGCAGATGAATGGATCAAGAAAATGTGGTATATATACACAATGGAATTCTATGCCTCCATCAGAAAGAACGACATTGCCCCATTTGTTAGGAAATGGAAAGGCTTGGAAAAAATATTAAGTAAAGTAAGCCAGGCCCAAAGAAACATAGGTCCCATGGCTTCCCTTATTTGCAATAACTAGTATATGTCTGAGACAAGCAGAAATGGTCAAATAACCTGATGTTAGGCAAAATGAACCTCAAGATAAGGATCCAAAGTTTTTTCTTTTTCTTGTAATTGTTTCTAACATATTTATAAGATTATTTCTTTGTTGCTTTGTATGTCCCTCCCCCACAGTATAAACCCTGCTTTCACTGTATTTGATGTTGGTATAATTTGTGGAGGGGAAGGGGAAAAACAAATCGTTTAAATAGGGATACAGGTGGACCCATTGCAACAATGAGATGTACAAGACATTATGTCGAAAAACGAACTCTACAACTGTGGGGGGGGGCAGGAGGGGTGGGCGGAGGAAGGAGAGATGGAAGATAGGAGGGCAGGGATGGTAAAGGGAAACAAAGGAGGAGGCAACAATGCTTGACAAGAAATGTACTCATTACCTTGCTCATGTAATTGTAACCCCTGTGTACTGTATTTTCACAACAAAAAAAAACCTTATTAAAAAATAGACAGCAAAAAGGCATGGTTCAAGTGCTAGAATATGTACCGAGAAAGTGTGAAATCTTAACATTAAACCTGAGTCCCAGGACTTAAAAAGAAAAAAAAAAAAGGTATAATGCACTTTTAGCTACTGATGTGTTTTTTTCATCCATGAATCCACATCTTCATTTAAAAAAACAACAGCAAAAAATCCTGCTTTACTTTGCAAGCATACCATGCAAATTTATTGTTTTCTCCTTGAGTCTTGGAATATTGTTCAAATCCTGCTCTCACTACACTTCTACCACATCGTGTGGTTTCTTTGGAAAATTATTTTTAGTTTCTTTGAGTTTATTGTGAATTACAGTTTTATTTTGCATAAAGAAAAAACTCTTATTTCCGTATGTTGGAGTTCATTTCAATTAGCATCATTTTATATGGTCATATGCACATAGCTATTGAGCTATTGTTACCCTCTGCTAGGACTATCTCCAACATAAACCATGGGAAACCATGGAGCCTATGGGTCTGGCTTCACTTGATATGATTTTTTCCAAGACTTTTCCATTTTCTTATGAATGGGAGGCTGCCAATCTTTCTGATGGAATTCCATTGTGTATATTTACCACCTTTTCTTGATCCATTCATCTACTGAGGGGCTGTGGTAAATAATTCTTCAATGAACATGGTTGTTCTGGTAGCTTCAGTGTCACTTTGTTTGTGATTGTTTGGGTAAATGCCCAGGAGTGGAATTGATGGAGCCTAGGGGAGCTCTATGTTTAGTTTTTTGAGGAACCTCCATACTGCTTTCCAGACTGGTTGAACAAGTTTACATTCCCACCAACAGTGTAATAGCATTCTCTTTTGTCCACATCCTGGCCAGGATCAGTTATTATTTGTTTTCTTGATAATGGCCATTCTACCTGGGGTGAGGTGGAATCTCAACAGAGTTTTGGTGTACATTTCTTTTTATGGCCAGAGATGCTGAAATTTTCTTCATGTGTCTATTGGCTGTTCTTATTTCTTTTTAATTCTTTAGCCTACTTATTAATGGGATGTTTTTGTGGGGAGGTTGTTTTTTAATGCAATATGTGAAGTTATTTTTTTCTTTTGTTTTTCCCTTTGTTTTATCCTCTGTTGTCACTGCTATTTTATTTTAGTGCCCTGTGATATATATAGAGAGAGATCTGATTTGATCTGATTTGGGGAAATCACAAAATGGTGAGACAAAGAACAAAGGGTGAACCAATGCAACAGTGATAATCACAAGACACTATGTTGGAAATTGGAGGGGAGGGGAGTTGGGAGAGAGGAAAAGTAGGAGAAAGCAAGACGATGGGATATCACTGACAAGAAATGTACTCGATATCTTACTTATGTAACTGCAACCCCTCTTAAAATCACTTTACCATGAAATTAAATTAAAATTTAAAAATGAATAAAATCCTAAATGTCTATCAATATTCACATACAATAATAGTTTACATACAATGTAATGTTCACATACAATGTAATTTTTTAAGTTAAAATGCAAATAAATTATATTTTATTTCAGTATTGCCAAAAGCAAATATGACTAAGAACAGGTCTCAAGTGATAGAGTACTTGACCTGAGTTCAAATTCCAGTGCCGGGGAGGAGGCGACAAGATGGCGGAGGAGAAGCTGGAATCTGAACAAGCTCTCGCATAGAAAGCAGTTTTAGAGTTCCAGTGAACAGTCCTAAGCCAGAGAAACACACCAAGTGTGCCATCACAGGACAGAGAGTTAGACAAGTGAGAGAAAGGCAAGGCAAGAATACACATCTGAGCACTAGCCAGCAGCCGCCGCCGGCGGCGGCGGCAGAGTCGCGGTGGAGACCGCAGCCGGGCGATACCAGAGAGCTCACACAGAGAGTCGGGGACGAAGGAGCCAGACGCAGTGGGCGAGCGGATTCTACTCAATACCAGCAAGAACCGACAAGGAGCAGACAGCTTCATCCTGCAGTTTGCAGACCAGAGACGACACAGGATCCAGAAGCCCGACATCCTCACTCCTTCTCAGGGAGCAGAGGAGGGAAGGCCACCCCTCCCCCCCCCAGCACCGGTGATCTCCATCTTGGATACCGACAAAGCTCGGAGAAGCTGCTAGCTCCAACTCAGGCCTTGGAATAAAACGAGTCATTTAGCAGGTCACA
>NW_012267267.1:9972984-10115057 GCF_000151885.1 Dipodomys ordii | reverse complement strand
AAAAAAATTCCAGTGCCATCTCTGCACCTACAAAAGAGGCCCTAGTCTCAAACCCTTCAATGAACCCTTGTACCATCTCACATGGCCAATGATTAACTTTAGTAGCATTAAGACAGAGGCTGCTAATATCTTGATTGATGGGCTGGCCCAAAAGTGAATATTGTACAAGAAAATAGCAATAGGTACAGAAGACAGGGGCTTACATTCCTATGAAAACCTAAAGTAGATGAACTTAAGGAGACAAAGGGGGTTTCCCTTCATAGCAGTCAGCTCTTTCTCATTTAGTCCTGGGGACACCACAATGTTGGTATAGAAGAAGGGGGATTTTAACATTCATAGTCAGAAGAGAGTTCAGAGCAACACTTAACACATCATTTAATAGTATTATCCAGTACTGAACATGCTACATGATTGAATGCTCATCATACACTCAAAGTTAGCATTCACCCTAAACCCTTCCAAAAGATTAGAAACATTCTTTTTCTCTGCTGACTTTTAAACAGGCATCTGATATATGAAGTAATATTCAAATTTTGTTTTTAAGATTCTGAATTTTTTATTTACAAGTTTAAATGGCATCTTTAAAAGAGTATAGCCAAATGCATAACAAAACTGTGAGAGTCATTCAACACAACACTATAGAACAATGATAATCCATTATAAAAACATGAAATAATATGGATGAACCTCACAAAATATTGAATAACACATGACACAAATGGCATGCACTCTATGATTCAAACTAGAGAAAGAAGAAGAGCCAGGAAGACATCTATGGTAGGAGTTAGTCTTTATACCTGGAGAAGGGAAAAGTAGTGCCTGAGAAGCCAAGGGGATTTCACATGTACTGACAACTCATGTTTTGTGTTGAGGTGATATTCATTGTACAAATGGAATCCAATTTGTGGAAGTATAATAGCTGTGCTCTTATCATACATACACATTTGTACATACTATGTATCTCAACAATTTAAGTTAATTTTGCTCCTCAACTCCAGGCAACTTAAAACAAAATACACATTCCTTTCTTTCTATGTCCTAAGTATAAAATAGGTAGAATACTATCTGCATTCAAAATTTCTTGTAAAGGTAAAAATTAGATTAAATTATGCAAATTGTGAGGAAATGTGCTTTTATGGAGCACTTTCACTATTTTACCTGCTTTTAAAGGGTAAGCATTGGCTAATGTATAATCTTTACCTTTGAGAAACATTCAGCATACAAGTCAGCTAATGACTAGTGTAAAAAATGGAGATATAGGAAATAAAATAATGTAATAGTTGTGTCAGTTGGGAAACCTTCAACAGAGGCTAGAGAACAACTCAAAATAATAAGTGATGTAAGTCCAAAGTGTTCCTGACTTGATTAGCAGCTTAAGGACCACTTTAAGACCTATCAGAATCCTTACATTAGTATGCAATTTTCAATGTGTCTAATTTGTCCTCAAGGCAGTTCTTCTCATGTATATAGGAAAGCTACCAAGGTTGCTGGCATTTTAATCCACACATGGTGATGTTCAAGTGTTCATCTATCAGGTGAGTATGAAATATGAGCTCTGAGTAACTAGGATTACAGGCGTGAACCACCGACGCCCAGCCTAGTTTCTTATTTGTATAGACAGTACAGTCTATCTTTCTAAAGAAGATATTTGCAAATATGAAATACTAATGTTTTATGTAAATAGTTTTCTTTGAGTTTTATGAAACAGTGGTAGTTGATTTAACTATTACTAATATAGTAAGTACTTTTTTAAAAAACTAAAGGAAAAGTTGATCCACAAAAGAAATTCCTCTAAAAGAAAAGTATATATATTGGAATTCTTTTGTCAACAACTTACAAAAACCAACTAAAATTAATTGGGAAATTTAGGATAAGTTAACAAAAGAATTTTATATGAGGTTGGAACCAAGAACTGAACTGTGGCTGAAGAAAAACAGACCAGAAACTCAAATATTGTCAGAATTTACTCTGACTGCTATTGCCACGGCAATACCCTCTCTCGTGTACAATTTCCTCTGTTTCTAATTATATGAGAAGAGTCCATATTTACAAGTAAAGTCGCATTCCTAGGTACTAAGGTTCAGGAATTTCTAAGAAGCAAACTCGACTCACTATATAATCATGAAGATCAGTGGCGCAATTCTTTGTTTCAAGTCCAGGTTTTATTGAGAACAGCTCTATCAAACCAAGCTTATAGGGGGTAACTAGACATTTTACTAGCATACTAATTTGATTCTCTGTAATTCTCTGTAATATCAAGAAATTTCCTGAATAGTGACCAGAAAAATTCACAGGGATGGAAAAACAGGTAGCAAATTCTATATATGCCTCTACAAAGAAGCAAAAATCATTTAAGCATAAATTTGAGGTAGCTCAAGTCCCATGTGTATAGTGACCCAATGTCTCAGCCTAAGAAAATCTCTCAAAATATATGCTATAATATTTCCCTACATATCATGAAAGTGTCACCATTCTAATCACCTTCCTGATTTTTATGCCTGTAGTATTCTTGAACAAAAACTTATAAGTGTGTTAAATATTTATATAACTGAATCTATCAAAGAAAATTCTTTACTCTAATTTTCATGAGTGCTTATTATGAGCCTGATATTGACATTCAACAAATATTTAGGCCAGGTATGGCGGTATATGCTTATATGCCCAACCTTTAAGATGAAGAGTAAGAGAATCTAAAGTTTAATACCAACTTGTACTGAGTAGCAAACTCCTGTCAGGAAAAAAAATATTTTAGAATATGTGCCATTTGCAGTATAAGTCAACAAAACAAACTGATACTCCTGGCCATTGGGCAGATTACATTCTAGTAAAGGCTGATAAATCTTACTTCTAAAGTCAAATACATAGAGGAAATATCAAGCAAAAAAAGGGTGATGGATTATTTAAATGAGGTCACAGAAAATTTTACAGTAAGACATCATAGGAGCAGAGTCCAAAAGGAAGTGAAGAAGTTAAACACAGAATGATGAATATTACATTCAGAAGAAGTAACACATGCAAAATCCCAGAAATGAGGTTATGTTTAAAAAAAAAATAGTGTAGATACGCACGGAGGACTTCAAAATGAAGAAGCAGAGACCCAGATTTGAAAGTTGCTTTGCAGATGCCTTTAAAGACTCTGAAGAAATAAGCTATCTCATATAAAACAGAACAGTAATGTACTTTGGATTCATATTTCCAGATTTGCTCTCACGAGAATATGGAGGACAGACAATGGGAAAAAGGAGAAACAAAAAACAAGAAAATAGTGGGAAAGCTGTAGAAATTATTTAGACAAAAATAACCAGAGAAGTAATGTGGAATTAGAGAGTTGTTACCAAATTCTACATATTATTTTAAATCTGAGCTGATAAGATATGTTAATGTAAAGCCTCAGACAAAAAAAAAGGAATCAAGGATGTGATCACCATGCATTATAGATACAGCAGCAAGTTTAGAGTTGCTGTTTTCTGAAGTGAGTCATGGTGTTGGAAACTAGGTTTATAAGAGTTGATCATTTGTAATAATTAGAATGTGCCTATAAATCTGCAAAACCCAATGAATGTAAAACACAAAAATATTATGCTTGGACATGATTAAGTATACAGAAGTCTAAACATTCACACAGTGAGACCAAAGGAAGATATTCTTAGGAAAGGATCACAAGGGCTCAATGGCTATGTGCATAGGATCATAATAACCCCTGTTTTCACTGCATTAGATATTGGTATAATTTGTGGAGGAGAAGGGAAAAAATGTTTAAATAGGGATACAGGTGGAGTCATTGCAACAATGAGATGTACAAGACGTTATATCAAAAAATGAACTTTACAACTTTGGCGGGGGAGGGGGAAGGGATGGAAAGGGGAAACAAGGGAGGAGGCAACAATGCTTGATAAGAAATGTACTTATTAGCTTGGCCATGTAATTGTAACCCCTCTGTATGGTATTTTCACAATAAAAATAAATAAGATGCTTATCAAAAATGAACTCTAAGGAATAGAGTCAAGAGGTTCTTTTATTGTATTGGTTGGGGTTCTTTTTTTTCTGCTGCTTTTTCCCCTTTTCTCACTGTCTTTTTTATTTCTATACCTTTTGTCTTGTATTTAAATTTCTCTGATTTGGGGAGGGGAAGGGGAAGCACAGAAATGGTGAGACAAAGGGTTAACTAATTCAGCAGTGATACTTACTAGACACTATGTTGGAAATTAACTATACAACTTGGGGGCAGGGATCTAGGAGGAAAAAACTGCAAGAAAATGAAGGAGGGGGTGACACTGTTCAAAAAGAAATGTATTCATTATCTGACTTAGGTAATTAATCGTTCTGTACATCATCTTTACAATAAAAAAGTTACTCCAAGATAAGTATTCAAATGTTTTTTCTTTCATGCAATTGTTTCTAACATATTTATAAGATATTTCTTTGTTGCTTTGTATGTCCCTCCCCCACTATAACCCATGCTTTCACTGTATTTGATGTTGGTATAATTTATGGAAGGGAAGGGCAAAAACAAATCGTTTAACTAGGAATACAGGTGGGCCCATTGCAACAATGAGATGTACAAGTCGTTATGTCGAAAAATGAACTTTACAACTCTGGTGGAGGGGATCGGTTCGGGGAAGGGGAGGAGTATGGGAAGGGAAACAAAGAGGAGGCAACAATGCTTGATAAGAAATGTACTCGTTATCTTGCCCATGTAATTGTAACTCCTCTGTACGGTATTCTCACAATAAAAATTTTTTTTAAAAAAGTTACCTTGAAAATGCAAACCAAAGCCAGGTGCTGGTGGCTCATGCCTGTAATCCTAGTCATTCAGGGGGATGAGATCCGAGGATCGCAGTTCAAAGCCAGCCCAGTCAGGAAAGTCTGTGAGACTCTTATCTCCAATTAACCACCAGAAAACCGGAAGTGGTCCTGTGACTCAAGTGGTAAAGTGAGCACCTTGAAGAACTGAGGGACAGCACCCGGGTCCAGAGTTCAAGCTCCATGACCAACAAAATAAATAAATAATTTCTCTGAAATTTAATATTTAATAAAATTCTCTAAAATATCAAAAAGGAGTCATATTTTAGGAATGATAGATTTGAGCTGTCTTCCATATACCCAAGTAATGATGTTAAATAGGTACAATTGGTCTGAGTTAGAGAAGGATGGGTTAGAAATGTTCATTTTTGGAGTTACCAGCTGCAGACATTTTCTAGAGGCACAGGAACAGATGAAATAAAAAAGAATAAGCACCAAAAAAAAAGTCTAGAACCGAGACCTAGGGCAGCAAAACAGCAAATTGAATATTTCTATCCCCATTTTGCTGATGAGGCAACAGAGGCTCAAACAGGATAAATAACTAGACAAGGTCATACAGCTGGTAACTTGCAACACCAGAAGGCAAGGACTCCTGCCTAAGGCCTTTGTAGTACATGAGAGTTATTTGTCTGATGGCAAACCAATTTGAAATCTGACAAAGAAAGTAATATTTGTGAAGAGATAAATTCTTATGCCCCATTCCCTAAGCTTCTAGTTCATAAATCTGGATAGAAATCTACAGAAAATTTTCTTCATTTTATTTAGATGATCATTACACATTGTAAGTTTACATATAATAAGGTTATATACAGTAAAGTTTGGGGAAACTCATCTGAAAAAAAAGTCAGAACCCAATAGGGAAAATGAAACTCAGCTCTTATACCTACCTGAAGTCTAGTGTAAAGATTCCATACACTCCAAGTTAAGCATATGTGCAGATCTGAAGAGAAGGCAGAGATGGGTCCAGACACCTCCCACTCCAGGAAACACTGAATTATGACCCATTGGCACAGTGGAAGATCTCTCTGAGAATGATACCCACAAATGACCTGTTTCATTTCTACAAGTAACTCTTACTGAGCTTATTGACTAGTAACTCCAAACCTGGATATATATAAGAATAATCACACTGCTTTTAAAAACTGTAAACCTCTAGCTACCATGTAAGACTCTGTGATTATGAATCTTAGAGACTAGAAATCTACAAGTCTGTATGTTGAAAAACTTCTCAAGAAATACATATGCACTAAGTCTAGAATTACTGTGTGAACCCATGTATTGGTACCATTGAAGTATAGAATTAAAGTTCCTAAACCTATCTCACAGGTCTACATGTTAAGTATGGAATCCATTCTTGGGTTATTAAACAGGGCCCATACACCTTTTATAGTCCTTTTGTATACTAATGGAGACTTTAGGGCATTGTATAAGGGAGTATCCTGAAGCCACTGATCATTTCCAATATAGTTCAGCTGAATTTATCTGTGCTATCATAAAATACATACTGAATTTCAAAGACAGTGAAAAGAATGTAAATTAGTTCATAACTTTATGTCTATTATATAATGAGATACAATTTGGAATTAATACTTATGTCAAATAAATAATTTACTAAAGTTAATTTCACCTATGCCTTTTTACTATTTTCTCAATTTATTTCCTGAAATGTTCATACATATGTGGGGTTCACTGTTTACTAGTAGACAGAAGTGACCAACATGAATCCTTATTAATTTTTTGTTGTTTATTAATCACACAACATTCTGACTCCCACAGTTCTTTGCTCATCACATCTTAAAAATATTCCAATTATCTATAAAATAGTCCAATTTTCTCTTCACACATTAATTTCCACTCTCAGTCTATAAATGGCTTGAGAGCCCTAGCCTTGTTCACCTGTCATTCTCTTGTGGACAAAACACAACACATGGCAGCCTGACAGATTTTCCTGAGCAGCTAATTTCTTTGCTTTTCTACCCCTGGCCCACACAAATTGTTAATTGCAAAGCCCAGATTCTAACTCAGGCCACTTGATTTCTGCTTTAATATGCCTGACCTCCATGACATACCACTGCCAAAACCCTTTCTCTAAAGATTAGCCCAAGAAGCAGATCGAAGTAAAACTCAAATCAGTCCAATTTACTACTCATTAGCAGTTCTTATGAAGACTGGTTGTGGAAGAGATTGAAATTCAGAGTTAATGTGACATTTTGAATTATCTCAAGTTGTCACTTTTCCATGCTGTGCTTCACTCTCATTAGGAAAAGTAATCAAAATCTGGGCCTATTATTATAGTGTGCCCTTCCCTGTTATTAAAACTTAGCACTTGGAGGTATCTAATGCTCATATTGATGTTACACTCTTCTTACTGGCATGAAAAGTTGTCCATTCATTTTTCCCCTAATTAATATTTTGGAGAGTTCTCTTCTTCAAATTACATTCTCTGCCTACCAATTAAACATACAGATGGATTTTCCTTCAAAGCATTTATTTGTATAAATTGATAGAGACTTTTTGGGGTTTGGGGTTTTTTGTTTTTAATAAGAGACATCTATGACACCTTCAATAATTTCATCTAAGGCTTTCTGCAAACAATAGGGTGTCCATCAGCAGTGGAGGATCCAGGGTAAATAAATACTTTTCATAGACAACACAATACAAATAGTTCAACTTGAAAATGTATTCAGAAATTCACAAGCTCATTAGTTATGCTCTATTATCTGAATAAAATTTCAAAAGAGTGGAGAAACAAGATATACATTTACATTTGTTTTTGTCAAATCAGAGCATATGAAGTGTCTCTGTAGTGCTCAGCCACCAACTCATTGTGTTCATGTCCAAGAGTTGTCTCTTTGTCTTGTTTTATTTTTCTTACTGTGAAATGCTCTGATCCCAGCTAATTTCATATCGTTTACTTAGTAAAAGAAAAATGTACCAATGCTATTATCACTCACAATGCTGTGGCTTTTTAGTTGATTTTGTATTGAAATACAATAGATTTTCTTGCTGCTACAGTTCTCTAATACCATTTATTTAATGTTGGTTACATCATTAGTCATGTAATAATGTAATCATTCATCATGCCACCTATGAATATTGGTTTCCAGTGACTCTCTCAAAGGCTGTTGCTGTTTTGGAGTGAAGGCAATAAATACAAAGGTTTAACCCAGAATATTGAGGAAAATATGAAAGGCATTTGATGATGTGGTAATTAAATTTACCGTTTAGAATTTTATTGCTTAAATGGAAAGAAACACTCTCCTAACCATGTAGTCTCTTGAAATTGTTAAACTGTTTCACTGCAGTCCTGACACATTTTGTTGTTTCCTACCCCTGCTTTCTATATACCACTAGTAGCAAGAAGGGATGGGTAAACTGAAAAGAGTAGTCCCATTCATCAAAGGAATAGTCACATGAAATATTACAATGAAATCATCTAGGGAAAATAATTATCAGAAGCAGAAGATATTGTTTAGAAGGGTTCATTTGTACAACAGAACAATGGCTGAAAAAAATCCCAGAAAACATAAATGAGGTCACCAGAAAGACTGCCTGTCTTATGCCCTAGAACCAACAGAGATGTGGGGGATGATGCCGTGGCTGCCAGTGACAGAGTGTGTATAGGGCTAAAGAGAACTGTCATTATCATAGTTCCCCAATTCTGCGAAACATGATGCATGGCCTACACATGTAGCACAACGCTAAGGAGGGAAGTTGGGCCCTGTATCTATCTGTAGCCAGAGCATGAACTTACCTCACATTCATATGTGCAAAGCATACAAAATGCCATATAGCATAGGTCTCAGAGTTCCTCAGAGCCTCTTACTGACTACCTAGAGTGGTCAGAGAAGACAGAAAGAGGCACTATGGTGGGGATAAAATGGGGATAGATCTGATCCAGTTCTGCACCTAATGGCACTATCACAGCCCTGGGCAGTCACAAGCATGGGAATGATGGAAAAGTAGAAGCTAAGGTCAGGATTGGTCTCCAATGCTCAGGTGTTAAAAGTTTGCCATCCAGTGAGGCTTTGGCAGGTAAAGGTACTAGAGGGGCCTACTATAAGTTTGGTCATTGGGAGTGTACCCTTAAAGGAGACATTAATGTCCCTCATTGCTTCCTCTTTCTTTATCCGTTTGCACCCTGGCCATCATAAATTAAAGAGACCTTCTCAAACACTTGTTCCCACCATGATATACTGTGCTGCTACAGGCCCAAAGTGATGGGCCCAAGTAACCATTGACTGAAAGCTTGGAAACCATGATTCAAAATAAAATTTCCCTCCTTATCAGCTGATTATCTCAAGTATAAATTAATGACCTCAGTTATGGAAAGCTGACTAACAGAGGGGGCACCCAAAGTGTGAGGGTTTCCCCAAGGGATCCTGGCTACAATATATTGAATTGAAGATGAAAGGCTTTGAAATGTAGGCTAGAAAGAAAACAATATCCTCAGGGAAGCTAAACCACATTAGAGGGGAATTGAAAATACACAAGTGAGCACACATTTGGAGCCCTGTAGTTTTATGGCTTATCAACCTTGCAGGTATATTGTAGACAGTATATGTTTCTAATAGTCAGATGAACTTCTGGTTCCCTCTTCTGTCTCCACAGAATGTCTTCACCCCTCCATGGTATATTTATATATGTTATACTTTGGTTGTGTCTTCCTTGTTCGTATCACTAAGTTTAATAAGTAATACTTGCTCATCCACTTGAGTATGATACTAAAGTTGCTCTGAAGGTTTAGGGCATTTTCTTTCTTAAAAATCTCTTGAGGCTTTTATAAAAATGTGCAGAATCCGGGCTGGGAAGGTGGCTCAGTGGTAGAGCGCTTGCCTTGCATGCCTGAGGCCCTGGGTTCAATTCCTCAGCACCACATAAACGAAAAAGAATAAAAATGTGCAGAATCCTAATCCAGCCACCTTCATAATTATTAAAGTGGAACTATCTTACATTCTATTATTTCTCCTGATATTCAGCCTAATAAAAATATACAGTGCTATGTCATAGCACACAAAATTGTGATGCTGTCAAAGTGACTAAGGGCTAGCTTTTGAGTCTTTGTGTGTGTGTGTGTGTGTGTGTGTGTGTGTGTGTGTGTGTGTCTGTGTCTGTGTGTATACCACATTTTCTTTCTTTTTATTTTTCAGGTAAGGATAGGTTTATTCATCATTTTGGCTGGCACCAAGCCATGTTGGCCCTCCACACAGCTAGGAAAGGCCTGGGCACATTTTCTTTTTTTCATATTTTTTATTGTAAAAAGACTGTACAGAGGGGTTACAATTACATGGCCAAGGTAATGAGTACATTTCTTATCAAGCATTGTTGCCTACTCCTTTGTTTCCCCTTCCCATCTCTTCCAATCCTCCCCACCCACACACACACCTCGGCCAAAGTTGTAAAGTTCATTTTTGACATAACAACTTGTACATCTCATTGTTGCAATGGGTCCACCTGTATCCCTATTTAAATGATTTGTTTTTTCCCTTCCCCTCCACAAATTATACCAACATCAAATACAGTGAAAATAGGGGTTATACCGTGCGGAAGAGACATACACATCAACAAAGAAATCATCTTATAAATATGTTAGAAACAACCGCAAGAAAAAAAATTTGTATCCTTATCTTGGGGTTCATTTCACCTAACATGGCTTTTGAGTCTTTTGGAACAGGTTCAAATCTTGCTTTCGTGATTTTTTGTTTTTATTATCTTTTAGTAGTTGTACAAAGGAATTGCCATTTAACCAAGCATTTTATGAAGACAGTATATCTTGATCAATGTCATCCCTTTTCAGCATTGATAATGGTCCAAAAAAGGATTCATTCAGAGGTTGACCAACCTCTACCCAGAACTGGGAGCAATATCTTACTTCACATTGATTGGTAGAAAGCAGGCATATTAAGGAGCACTCAATATTAATCACATCTTGCATCTCCATGGCTCTCTTCAATATCTTCACTTCTCAGCCTTACTTATAGCCACCAGTTTGCCTTTAAATTAGTGCTATAAGATATTATTTTAGAATATATGTTCAAAGGGAAAAAATTCTCCTTTTGTCTTCTACCTACCCAACCACTAACTAGTCTGGATTAACTGGAAAAATTCTTTCAATTCAGGGCTACATGGTTTATCTTTACCTTAAAAAACAATAGCATCAAATGTTGTCCTTTGACCTTTTAGAGTGGACAGTTAAGAACCCCAAGCATATCAAGTTCCTTTCCCTGACCCAACCACATTGAAATGAATTTGCTAGAGTCAATGTTCCAATATCTATTCTCTTGCATTTTAGCAGGGAACATTTGAATACAGTGTCTTTTGAGACAGTTCTTGTTCAAGTTGTGCTTTACTTGGTAGTATTTCTCAAACCATACTGTTTATTACAATAAATTTGACCACCTTATTAAAAGCCATGAGCATACTCTGCATCCTTGGAGATTTTGATACAATATATTGAGGAGTAAGACTTAGGTGTCTCTATGTTTTTTCAAATTCAAAGATGGTTCAGATATATAAAAATGTTGAGAACCATTAAGGGAGCCTGACAATCATTCCTGATTTTATGTCTGATTAAGATCCCAGGGGGAAAAAACAGCCCTTCTGGGTTTTGTTTTTATTTTTTCACATTTTATCCTTCTAAAACTATTGTCAGTTCAGATATGCTATCATTTGGAATATATAACCATGAGAGATACAGAAATTCAGATTCAAAAATTAATTAGCACATGTAGTCCATAAGAAGAATTACATTGGAACAGATAATCATGTAGCAGAAGTTATGATTAATAGACTGTTCCCTTATTCTGCTTTACACACTCCAGGAAATATTTTTAAAGATCATGGTTGTTCCCTTGACATCAGACTGAAATGTTGGGGCATTCTACATCATTAGAGTTCTTACAAACTGCTTTTACAAGTACTCCCAGTAATTTAGCTAAATTTCTTCTGAAGTTATTTATATGTTTAGCTTAGTTCACTCCTAAAATACTGAGTAATTAATATTCACTACAGTGACAATTATTTCCAAACATTTGCATATAAGCATATAACAAGATTGCCTTTTCCTACCTACTGAACAGAGAGGCATCACTCTGTAATTTTCTTTGGCCAATGGAATGAAAGTAAAGTCATATGTGTCACTTGACTGTAAGAAGAGAAAGATCATGCTAAACAGAAAGATTTAACAGGTAATTATATATCACATTTTCTTGATCCATTCATCTACTGAGGGGCATCTGGGTTGGTTCTATATCTTGTCTATGGTAAATAATGCTGCAATAAACATAGCTGTGCTGGTAGCCTTAATATAGTCTTGTTTGTGATCATTTGGGTAAATGCCCAAAAGTGGGATTGCTGTGTCATAGGGGAGCTGGCTCAAAGGAGGAGGCAACAATGCTCAATAAGAAATTTACTCATTACCTAGCTCATGTAACTATAACCCCTCTGTACAACATTTTTACAATAAAAAACATACAAAAATGCAGGGGACAGAGATTAGACAGAGATCAGGAAGAAGCCAGCCCAAGGGGGAAAAACAGTGGTCAAGATGCCATCTCAACCAATAGATGAGCTTGATGGCATATACCTGTATTCTGAGCCATGCAGGAAGAATAAATAGGAATATTGTGGTCCACACAATGCTTGACATAAACATGTGACCCTGACATACAAATAATCAAGGCAAAAATGGGTTGGAGTTTGTTTCAAGTGAAAGAATGCCTGACTAGCAAGCACCAATCCCTGAGTTCGGTTTCTATTACCACCCCCTTACAAGAAGAGTAAATGAAGTAAGAATACCTACCACTTTTTACATCTATTCAGTTGTTCTCCCATGATCTCTTAGCAAAATTCCAATTATATTTGCTCAAGTTATTGTTATAGGGAAGACCCAAATCAGAAACAAAATGTTTCAAATAAAGCAATGGAAATGACAAGTTTTCCAACCATCCTTGTTCTTAAGTTATCCAAAGTTTTATTATTGTTAAGGTTTTATTCCTTAAAGTCATCTCTTCTTTCCAAGGCATCCAACTCCCCTAATCTCTAGATGTTCCAGATCAAAAGGTTATTTCTATGAAAGTGGTGAGGTAATAGCTAGGCTAGTCTCAGGATGGGAAAAGGGATTTCAAACTGTATAATCAGAGGGCCTGGATACTTAGTTCCAGTATATGCTGTGAATTATCACTAACTTCTAAGTTTTATGAAGTTCAAAAATATCTCTTTCATACACCTCTATATCCCTAATATCTAAATCATGTAGTAGCTACTGAGTCAATATATGTTAATAAGTGAACAGGAGAATAAATGAACAAGTGATATCTGTAGAATGAACTAAATAAGTTTAAGTAAATTCTTTTTTACAAACTTAAACTGCAACTCTTAAGGTTAAGCAACAAATTCCCCAAGATCTGACATCTTGAATCTTATATATTTAATAGCTAAACTGCTTGAGGGAGTAAAGAACAAATAAAAAGAGAAGAGGGGGGCTGGGAAGATGGCTCAGTGGTAGAGCACTTGCCTTGCATGCCTGAGGCCCTGGGTTCAATTCCTCAGCACCACATAAGCAAAATGAAAAAAGCCGAAAGTGGCGCTGTGGCTCAAGTGGTAGAGTGCTAGCCTTGAGCTGAAGAGCTGAGGGACAGCGCCCAGGCCCAGAGTTCAGGCCCCACAACCTGACCCAAAAAGAAAAAAATAATAAAAATAAAAAAGAGAAGAGGGAGGAAAAGATTTTAAAAAGGAAGAAGAATGAAAAAGAGAAGAAATAAAGGCAAAATAAAGGTAGAGAAAAATAAAAATAGTAATAACTTCAAAATACTTAATATACATATGGGTGCAAAATGAAACAATGAAGTTTGTTGAGATTGGTTTACAAAAACAGAAGGAAGATGAGAGAGAATGATAGAGTGTTGAGTCTGATCAAGGTTCATTGTACACATCTATAAACATGTCAAAACAAAACCCTCTTGTAAAAGTAATTGATGCTAAAAATGTGAGAAAAGAATGAAATCACACCTAAAAATATTAGTCCAAGTGCACATTTAAATGGGTTAATAAATAAGGTATGTGAATTATATCTCAAAAATCTTTTTTTCTAAAAACATATTTTTAAAATCATAATGTAATGGTTGTAGGTTCAGAGGAACAATCTTACTTATTTTCTCAAAGGTGAAAGCAGAGATAAATAAAAAAATTAACTCTTTTATTGAAAGACAAGAAGAAAGTTAAGTATTTGTTCAGCAGTTTGATGTTGACTATAAAAGAAAAAGAATGTGAATAGAGATAGCCTCAGAGCAAAAAGGGGAAAGTAGATATGGAAGGCGTTTTTTATTCATCTGACTAGAAATTGCTCTTAAAATTTTCCAGAAACTAGCCAGGCACCTGTGGCTCACGCCTATAATCCTAGCTACTCAGGAGGCTGAGATCTGAGGATAGCAGTTCAAAGCAAGCCCAGGATGAAAGTTGGTGAGACTCTTATCTCCAATAAACCGCTCAAACGCCGGAAGTGGCGCTTTTGCTCAAGTGGTAGAGAGCACTAACCTTGAGCTGAACAGCGGAGGGACAACGCCCAGGCCCAGAGTTCGAGCCCCACGGCTAACACACACACACACACACACACACCCCAGAAACTATAGCGGAATTTTTTGTGTACCAGTACTGGGGCTTGAAATCAGAGCCTGGGTACTGTCCCTTAACATTCTCACTCAAGGCTGGTGCTCTGTCACACAAACCACAACTCAACTTTCAGATTTTTGTCGGTCAATTCGAGTCTTGGGGTTTCCTACCTAGGCTGGCTTCAAACCAACAGCCTTGGATCTCAGCCTTCTGGATAGGTAAAATTACAGGCATAAGCCACTGTCACTACATGACAATAGTAAATTTTTTTGTATTGAACTCATAGCATGGAAAAAAATTTCTATTGGTGGCTATAATAACCACCAATAATTATTCTTAACTAGAATAATGCAGAATAAATAAAATGTTTGACGGTTAAAATATAGTCCTGCCTGGAGGCAAATTGCACTGAATTTCATGAGGCCTCCCCAAAACTTACTGTTATTTAGTTGAAATCTTACAGAGCAGTATTTTGAACTCAATGAAAGATGTTATGGAAATGAATGTAAATATGCTGATCAAAATCAATGGAGAGTTGTTTCCATCCTCGGGTTCCATCAGAAAAACTTACATTGGCTCCTTCAGACAGTTTATAAAGCCATCTCTTTAGCATCTCTATCCCACTTCTAAACTGTCCATTTTTACCCATCTATTAAATGTTTATTGAAATTTATTGTAGATTGATCCTAGAGATCAAACACTTTGATCTAATCTAAGACTTAGAATACATTTAACTTGACTGTAGTTATAGCATTTGGAGATAAATCAACACTTTGCATTGGTTAATAAATTAAGAAATTGCATGATTTCCTTCATGTGTCATAACTAGAATGTGCCTATAAATCTAAACCTGTAGATTTCTACAGGTAAACACACTGGATGGTAAAAAAAAAGAAAAGTACTTGGACATGATAAATTATACAGGACTCTCAACATTCACACAATAAGACCAAAGGAGAAAAACTTTAGGAAAGATAAAAAGGCTTGATAGCTATGTGCATATAAATATATATATGAAATGATAGTTATCAAAATGAACTCCGAGAAATGGAAACAAGAGGGGTTTTTTCTTGTTTTTTCTCCTTTGTCACTGTTTTCATTTTCTGTACCTTTTGTCTTGTTCGTAAATTTATTTGTTTGGAGGAGGGGTAAGGGAAGAGCAAGGGAATGATGGGACCAAGGGAAAAAAATGAAACTGTGATATGCCCCAGACACTAGGTTGGAAATGAGCTATACAAATTGGAGGCAGGGGTTGGAAAAATTGGGAGGAAAGCAAGGGAATTGGTAACACTGTTTAAAAAGAAATGTACTCATTATCTGACTTATATAACTGTAACCCCTCGCTGTATATCACAATAATAATAATAAAGTTATCACAATAATAATAAAAAATTTAAATTAGAAGGTACCAAAAATTTCCTCTTACATTGATAAATGTTTAATGTATTCATTTTGTTTGTAAGTAGTTAAATACATTTGTGCATATGTGTATACACACGTATGTGGCCTCTAGTTTAAAGCTGCTTTTAATCAGTGCAAAGTAAAAAATAAAAATAGAGCTGTGTGAGATAGTTCACACTTGTATTATCCCAGCTACTTGGAAGGAGGGAGAGGTAGAAAAATGTCAGAAGATTGCAGTCTAAGACCAGCTTAAGAAAATACAAGAGCCTATTTTTAAAAAAAAGTAAAAGGACTGCAGGTATAGCTCAAGTACTATAATATTTGCCTAGGAATTCTAGAGATTATTAGGTCCTAATTTAGAATTTAATTTATTTTAGTATCCAAATTGATATAGTTAAAACTTATTATTCATTTTCTCCTAGGATCAAACCATGTCGCAATCTTCTATCAGTTACAACTATGAATATTGACTAAACATATTGTTGGCTATGCTAGTACTCCATCTTCAAATATATTGATTTTGTTTTCCTCTTAGTTGATGTGAGGTATTTGAAATATTAGCATTTGTTTAATCTGTTGATTCAGAGCATCAAAATGTTGTGCTCAATGGCTTTTCTGTATGCCAACAATGAGAAGAGGGTGGCTGAAATCAGGAAAGCAACTCCATTCGTAATAGCCCCACAAAAAATAAAATACCTAGGAATTAACCAAAGAAGTGAAGGACCTCTATGATGAAAACTTTAAAAACCTGAAACAGGAAATCAAACATAACTTAGAAAGTGGAAAAATCTCCCATGCTCCTGGATTGGAAAGATCAACATCATGAAAACGGCAATACTTCCCAAGGCTATCTGTAAATTCAATGCGATACCTATCAATATTCCAACCTCATTCTTCAAGGAAATAGAAGTGATCCTCACTGTTGGCATAGCTGAGATTACATGCATATATCACTGTACTCAAATTATTTGTTGAAAACAATTTCCACCTCCTAAGAAACCAGAATTATAGGATTGAGTTACCATGCCAGATCCCACCCCACCCCCAATATATCTTTAGGAAGAGAAAATAGTGCCCAAGTTACTATTCCAGCCTTTAAATTTAAAAAATTAAAAAACTACAAATGTGCAAGGTAGAGAAAGTACTATGCCAACTTTTGCATGGAATGTATTTGCAAAAAATAAATGTCAACTTTAAGATCTCAAATGAATATAAGATGATACCACTGTATTTAATGCATAATGGCATTCAAAACTGCTACAATGAGACACATTACCAAATTGCAAATGATTTCAGATTCTGTACATACAGATGGATCTTGCTGAAGGTGTTTAAGTGCTGAGAGTCAATAGGTTAAAACAAATATACTCTACATGACATTAATTCAAGTTAAAAGTTTTAAAATGGCGAGTGTTCTTCAACTTAATGGTAATGTTGTTCCCTAACAAACTGCCGAATCATGCCCTTGTCGAGAGAAATAAGCAGAATAACAAAAGATGTACCCATAAGTGCCTGAGAGACAGTGTGTAGCATACTAACTAAATCACGTCTCTCTCACTGCACTCTTCTTCCCTCCTGCTGGCAGTATCCCTCGGCAGCTCCCATCCACACAGCTCTTACACTTAACACAGTTCAGCATAGACACAATGCTATGGCAGGATGGACCAGAGGCCTTCAACAAAGAACCAGAAGCAAGAGATCATGTGACCTGTGCTCCTTTGAAGGTATCAGAAATGCCTTTTCATGCTTGCAATAAAGGTGAGATTAAAATGGGTGAGATTAAAACGAACTGCACTCAGACTTCTTTGCTCATTGTAATATCAGTAACTAGAGAGCATTGTATATCCCCCAAACCTTCATGCCTCCCATTGCCACCACTCCTCAGTGGTGGCATTATGAATTGGTCTTCTTGATTCAGGCTACAAACAAAAGACACAGTACTTCCCCTCCATTTTGTCTGGAATCCTCTCCTCCCAACAGAATGCTTACCAAACAGAGGAAAATGACATCAATGCCAGATGCCCATGGCTTATGCCTGTAATTCTAGCTACTCAAAAGGAGGAGGTTGAGATCTGAGGATCATTGAGGTTCAAAGCCAGTGGGAATAGGAAAAGTCCTTGAGACTTTTTTTTTCATTTTTTCTTTTATTTATTTATTTTTTTTAATTTTATTTTATTTTATTTGTGAACATACTGTACAGAGGGGTTACAATTGCATGGGCAGGATAATGCGTACATTTCTTACCAAGCATTGCAGCCTCCTCCTTTGTTTACCCTTCCCATCCCTTCCCAGCCTCCCCCTTCCCCCCCATCCCAATCCTTCTCCTTCCCCCCGCCCCCCCACGCCCTACCCCCCACACACACTGACGTTGTAAAGCTCGTTTTGGACATGACAACTTGTACTTCTCATTGTTGCATCAGATCCACCTGTATCCTTAAACAACTGGTTTTTCCCCATCTCCTCCACAAGTTATACTGACATCAAATATAGTGAAAGCAGGGGTTATACTGTGGGGGAGGGACATACAAAGAAACAAAGAGATAATCTTATAAATGCATTAGAAACACATGCATGAAAGAAAAAACATTAAAATACATATCTAAGGGTTCATTTTCCTGACATCACATTATCTGACCTTTTCCGCTTGACTCATACATATACTAGATATTGCAAATAAGGGAAACCATGGGACCTATGTTTCTTGGGGCCTGGCTTACTTCACTTAATATAATTTTTTCCAAGTTTTTCCATTTCCTAACAAATGGGGCAATGTCATTCTTTCTGATGGAGGCATAGAATTCCATTGTGTATATATACCACATTTTCTTGATCCATTCATCTACTGAGGGGCATCTGGGTTGGTTCCATATCTTAGCTATGGTAAATAATGCTGCAATAAACATAGTTGTGCTGGTAGCTTTAGTGTGGTCTTGTTTGTAAGCATTTGGGTAAATGCCCAAAAGTGGGATTGCTGGGTCATAGGGGAGTTCTATGTGAAGTCTTTTGAGGAACCTCCATACTGCTTTCCAAAGTGGTTGGACAAGTTTACATTCCCACCAACAATGAAGTAAGGTTCCTTTCTGACCACATCCCCTCCAGCATCTGTTGTTATTAGAGTTCTTGATTTTTGCCGTTCTTTCTGGGGTGAGGTGATATCTCAATGTTGTTTTGATTTGCATTTCTTTTATGGCTAGGGATGTTGAACATTTCTTCATGTGTCTATTGGCTATCCTTCTTTCTTCTTCAGAGAAGTTTCTCTTTAAGTCTTTCGCCCACTTATTTATTGGGCAGTTGTTTCTTTGGGGATTTGTTGTTGGGGGGTTTAATTTATTGAGTTCCAAGTATATTTTAGATATGAGACCCTTGTCCGTTGTATGGCTAGTAAAGATCTTCTCCCAATCTGTGGGCTTTCTATTGATCTTGCTAGCTATGTCATTTGCCCTGCAGAAGCTCCTTGAGACTTTTAACTCCAATTAATCACAGAAAATGCCAGAAGTGGCGCTGTTCAAGTGGTAGAGCACTAGCCTCGAGCAAAAGCAGCACGGGGACAGTGCCCAGAGTTCAAGCTCCAGAACTGGGAGAGGGAGGGGAAGAGGGATTATGACATCAAGATTGATGCATGATTTTATTATACACAAGTTTCCAATGAAAGCTTCAAAGGTATGGACCATTTCCCTAAGGAAAAATAGGAGTTCATATTCTAGGAGGGAAACTACTGAAGAAGGTTTTCATTTTCAAAGGTGACAAAGATTTTGCAATGTTTCTTCCTTTCCCTGAAAGTTTCATAGGACAATGTTTATGGCTAGAATCACCATGAGTAGAAAAGTCTCTGAGAACAAGGACATGGTCATGGCATGTGGAGGATAGAGAAAATGAGAGTGAGAATTAATAGTATGGAATAATTCACTCAGAAGATGACATTTAAAATTTTCTATTAAAAATATCTTCTTTTACTTCAATTACTTAATATCTCAGAATCTACAAAATTCAGATGATAATGCCTATTTTACAAAGGTGTCATATTTTTATTTCTTGCACTCAAGAGTTCTTGCACTCAAGTGTTTTATGTAGCAATGGTATTCACTAAACACTATGTTGAAAATGAACTATGCAACTTGTGGGTGGGGATAGGAGGAAAAACCTGGGAGAGAGCAAGGGAAGGGGGGACATTAGCCAAAAAGAAAAGTACTTTTTACCTGGCTTATATAACTATAACCTCTCTGTATATCACCTTTATAATAACAATAAATAATTTCAAAAATTGAATTAGTGATTTTATTCCAACTTCTGGGAATCAAAAGGGAAGAAGGAGAGTGAATGACTAAGGAGAAGGAAGAGACACAGAAGAAACAAAGGACTTACACACAGTAAAGCCTTAACCATAGCAAAGAAAACTAACATGGAAACAGGTAATTGGGCAGCATGATAATATGTCGCTAAGATATGTCATTAGGACAGCTCTGACAACTGGAGCCTGAGAGACACAATTCCTCATGCTTACACAAAAAGAGCACCAGTGTCATGACTACCTACTAGAATGGTGAAGAGAGAAGAGATGTAATAGTAAAAATTCTGAATTGACCAAAGTGAAATCTGAAATAGCTACATTTCCTTCAGAATTTATATATTTTTTCCTGTAATTAAAAATGAACTTGAATGGGAGATTAAGTCATATCTGAAGTCAAGATCTCCAGAAGTCAACCCTGAGTCCTGGAATCTGATGAGAATGAATTGTTAAGTGAATTCCAGAGAGAAACCAGTAACAGAGAGGTGGGAAGCAGGTTCCCCTTGCTTTCCCTGGAGGAGCAAGAAGCCCAGTGAGGTTTCAGGCAAAGTTCAACGGAGAATAATCAGCCTGAACCTCAAAGTGATTCTGTCTCTCACCATTCATTCATTAGCTAAGAGGCATGCTAGATAGATGAATGCCATTCCTAGGTACCTCCGTTTCTCTAGGATACTTCACAAGGAATCCTAGTAGTCTAGTAGTAGTAGTACAGGATATCTTCTAAAGAGAAATCACAGGTGCAGGCTGAGGGAAGCAAAGGCACAGTCGCGTGAGGGGATGAGACTGTGTGAAGGTGAAAAAGAGGATGTAAAGAGCTCTGGGACTAACACTGATCACATGCAATAGAAGTAGCATTACAGAAATGAAACAATGCATTCTGCCTTTGAGAATGTGCTCTGAAGTATTACAGTATTTGCAATTACAAAGCTGAAATATTTCAAAATTCATAAAGGTATAAACAAGATGACCAGGGAAGCTTCAAGGCACAGTGACCCATTCTTCTGTTACTTGGCAGACTATGATGCCTCTCTTGGATTTACAGGACTATTCAGAAAGCTAAGTGAGCCTAGACTGAAGTCATCATCCTATGGGCTGGGACCAAGTCAGAAGGAAAACCTATCCAAAAATTAATAAAGAAAAAAATTAATAAAGAAGGTCAAGTCACAGAACTTAAAAAAATCAGGGAGTTGGACAACTGCAATAAAATTATGGAACCAAGAAACCATAGGAAAACTGTGCATTCAAATTAGGGGGCATTAATTCTGGGCATTCTATTAACCCAGAAAGGTGGGGTTGTTCTAAGTACTACAATTGGTAGATGGCTAAGTGTCCAGAAGTCACATCAACATCAGGTACTGAGAAAATGCATGGTGTTTCTATACACAGAAAGAAGCATGTGTTACTAAAGAAAAATATTGAAGCTTGTACATAGAGTCTAACTTGAATTTAGGGGGCATAGAGAGAAAAGATAAGGAAACTGGAGAAGTCGGTTTCAGTTGACTTTTAAAGACCCTACAAGGGTTTTGTTTAAGCCAGTGGCCAAGAAATATTATTTTCCCATTTGAACAGAGATGGCATAAAGAATAAATTCAAAAGAAGAGATATAGAGACAAGTTTTAAGGGTGCTACAAAGTTCCAAGTGAACAATAATACACAATATTCCCTGGAGAGACTCTATACATTGGAAAACTAGCCAAAAGGAAAATATACCAAGTCTTTCTTTAAAGTTCTTTATCGCTTTTCATTCTATTTGTGCACTGGTAACTGCTGAGTGAGGAAACAAAACACTCATCTATTTTTTAAAACTCTGAAGAAAGCTTGATCCTCAAAGTATCTTTATCCTGAAGAAGCACAATGCTGAGATGAAATGAGAACTGAACTTTTTTCCCTCACAAACAGAAGGCAGAAAGCCAGCTCAAGAAACAAAATCCTGGCTAAGGCCTAGAAAATAATAGGAATGAAATGATTGAAATATCTCAAATTACAGAGAGTGCTGGCACCAACCAACTACACAGTAGTCAAACAGCTACTGTCAGCAAGTAAAAATTGCTAATAGATGATAACATAATAGAAAATCTACCAGCACCCATTCACAGATGATAAACTAAAACAGTGGTAGTGAGATTTGATATATATACAAGATTAAGGAGCTGCCTGGAGCTAGAATCAATAGAAGTTGTTGCTGGATTGCACATGGGAAATGGGGAACAGTGAAGAACCCACTATGAGGCTTAAGGCTTGAATCTGAAAGAACAACTTGGGGAGACTTAGGTAAATAGATTTCAGTTTGTACATTCTCAGAATACAAAATGGAGGTCTCTGGAATATGGAAAGAAATATGTATTCAACTCAGGAAAAAAGATGGCTCTGGAGATCAAGATGTATTTAGATGGGCCTTATACTACAATGATTGGCAAATAATTTAAAGAGGAAAAAACAATCATCCTAACAATAGAAACCTGGAAAGCTTCAATATTCAAGAAGAGACCATCTTCACTTACCTCACCCCTACCTTCTTGGAAATATTTTGATCTGGAACTGACATTCCCTCAAGAAGCAAGGATGACAAACAAGGGCCTATTCAGACACAAATGTGAATGAAGAAAAGCCAGAGAAGAGTTCGAGAGAAACTCTGTCTCTGTCTTTAAGTCCTTTTATACATTTTTTATATTAGTATGGTCATTTTTTATTTGACAGAATAATGAATTTGTGGTTACAGCAAGAGAACATTTCCCCATAGAAACCAGGATATGATCTTTAGGGGAGGCCTTTAGAACAAAAATCAAAGCATACGCAATTAATGCAGCATTCAAGCCACGGTACATAAATTTATAATTCTCAGAACTATTTATCCTCCAGGCACTGACACCATTCTAGGTTTCACAGGCATTCATCACAATCAGCCGGCAAGCAGCTGGCTGTGGTTTTCCATATCCAGCAGAACAGAGTTTTCTGTGCACAAAATGCAATGCATTCAAATAGCATTCATAGTCTGTGGACCCACTGCTGAGTTACATATTTTGTTCCTACATGGAACATTTGTTATCCACATATACCCTAAACTAGAGGTTAGGGCAGGTGGACACAATAGCAAGAAGAGATTGGAAAACCATCAACAATAGTAAGAGTTTTGGTAGCTTAAAATAATGCACCAAACAGGGAAAGGTGTAGCTGCCATTATTCATGTGAAACATCCTGCTTCTGATAAATACAATTGGAGTTTTGCTATGAGATTGTGAGAGAATAACTGTGAACTGTGAAGAGCAATAAACAAACATTCTTATTTCATTTACTCTTTCCTTCGGAAGGATGGTAATGGGGCGGGAGAGAGGTGGCATGGTGTGGTGGTACTGATGTCAGAGCCTGATGCTTCCTAGGCAGAATTACGAGACTAATTTTGTATTTGAAATGTGCTTACAGCAGGACCAGGCAAAGAACAAACCTGATAGAAGTAAAAAGGTAAAAGATTTTATTGTTTTGTGCCAGTCCTAGGTGTTGTTCTTGAGCATTTGTGCTCAAGGTTAGCACTCTACCACTTGAGCCACAACTTCACTTCTGGCTCTTTTTTTTGGAAGGGGGGTGTTGTTTGATTTGTGGGGTGTGGGGAAGTAGTAGCTTATTGGAAATAAGAGTCTCACAAACTTTTCCTTCCCAGGCTAACTTTAAACTGCAATCCTCAGAGCTCAGCCTCCTGTGTACCTGGTGTTGCAGGTATGAGCCATAACTGACCTGCTCAAGGTTTTTATAATGAAAAGGGCTAACCTACGCATAAGGAAATCAAAACATAGATTAAGTGTGAATTTTAACTTAAGAATGGAATTATCAATCATATAAATGTAAAAGCTACAGGGAGTTTTTATTATTAACAATATTAGGTATCTGAAATATCACTGAAACTATTTTAGAAACACAGATGGCCAGACAGATGTATGCTGTATGTGAATATTTGAATAGTAAGTGACACAAATTGTAGCTGTGATAGTCATCTTAAAATCTACATGTATTTTTCAAACTATGACATTGGCTGGAAAATAGATATAGCTCCATAGAATACAATTTTTATTTATGAGCATGATTATGACCAGGTACAAAATTATATGGTTGTATGGTCAGAAATTACAGCTATTGAGTAACTGATGAAGCATATGTAAAAAAATAGTTAACGGTTCATCAGTTACTCATTACCTCATGCCTATAAGATACATCTGTATACTGAATTTTATTGATTAAAAAATTTATGCTGAATAGTATTAAGCTGCTTTGATCACCAATTAAAATGAGTATCAATTACAAAGATAAACCTATCTCACAAACCAAAAAAAATAAAAAATAAATTACAGCTATTTTTATACTTAATACTTTTTATGCCAGCCACTATGAAATTATATGTTTCATTTAAGCTTCACAGACCCTATGAGAAAAAAAAACACTGACATCTCCATTTTACATGCATGGAAGCTAAGAAAGGACGAAGTTAAGCAACTTGCCTTTGGTTGCAAATTCAGTAAACGCAACAGCAAAGATTGAATCCAAGTGGGTTGGCTCCAGAGCCCATGCAGTGAGTCAGCTGTGATGCTACATTGCTTCTCAATTAAGAAGGGGGAAATAAAAAGGAAACTAAAAGGAAAATCTTCTGCTACCCTCACATTCTGCTCAGGAAAAAAAAATGTGTTTCTCTCAAATTCAAATGTGGAAGCCTTAACTCTTAGTACCATACAAGCACAAAGAAATGTCTCTGGGAAGACACAGCAGCATGATGTCCATTTGCAAACCAAGGAAAGAGACCTCAGGAGAAATCTAATTGCTGAGGATTCCAACACTATTAGGATTACATTTCAAAAATGCATCAGGAACCAATGCAACAGCAACATACACAAGACAATATGATGGAAATGAGATGGAAATGATCTGTACAACAAGGATGTACAAAGGATGAAGAGTTAGAGTTCCCTCTGTGTAGCTGTAGAAACCTGAATGTTAGAGAAGTAAGCCACTTGCATAGCTAAAACAGGCAATTTGGAGAAGAGTGGTGTAAAGACGAAGGTTCTACAACCTTGCTCATAATACGTGACTAAAAAATCATTTGGTTTGAAGTACAGAAGAAAAGAAAAAGGATCCACTCAACAGTTACTGTCCTCAGCCTAAACTGGGAAGCAACGCCCAATACGTTTCTCTTTGTTTAATGCTCATTAATTTTCTTCCAAAATAAAGGCTAAAGCAGAGGGAATCCACTCTAATAAATTAAGAGTAAAGGGAGAGAAAGGTAGGAAAAATATTAGAAAGTGAAATATAGAAAAATGATTTAGCTCAACTGGTAAGTCACATTGCAGATGGGTAAAAAAGATCAAATATTAAAATAAAAAACATATGTTTAATTTTAATATGCAGCCAAGTTTAGAATGTCTATAAAATAAGCAAAACACTTGACTATATTAAACAGAAAGGGCTTTTGAGAATGGATTTTTCCAATTGTAAATTACATTTTAATACCCCCTGTTAGTCAGTATGCTAATATTTGATGTCTTCCCAAATGGGTGTAAAAAAGTCACTATGTCCTTAGTCATTTGTCACTCATGCTGCAAAATTCAAGGAAATATAACTTTTTAAACTGTAAAATATGAGTTGACTTTTTGGCCTTATTAAAAATGAAATGAGAAGTTACGTGTTTTCTTATTGCTCCAAGTGTTTTTGAAAACACTCTATTTAATCACGAGCACACAAATTGTTGACAAAATTTAAAGATAGACAGGACTTGAGACACACTCTCTCTCAAAGCATTTTATTGTACCTTCAATTAAGTTTTGTGTCCCTATCATGCATCTCCATAAAGACAGTGTATTCATCTCTAATAGAAAAATAAAAACAGGTCTAATGTATATTATAATTTCTATACAATGAGTGGAAAGTAGAAGAAAATAGTATAAACTTTTAATATTTGGAATTTTAGATACAATTGTGATGCAGGTTGGGGATGTATTTTTTAAAGCTGTTTTTTCAACATAATGAGAGTTTAAGAAACTTCTTTTACGACAGAAAAGCTTTCCTAAATTAGATTTTCTTTTAATACTTCAAGACACTAAAAAAAGAGAGAGAGAACAGCTTGCTTTTGATAAGGATCTTTCTTTTAAATGTGACACAGAGAGGTCCCATTTTCCTAGCTAAATGGATTAGAGTAATCCTAAATAATTTAGCCTCCATTTATAGTCTGGGCAAGTTCATTACACGTGAACTTAGAATCTCCTCTCCTTGAACTCTTTGATCATTTAAGGCACACTTCTAACTAGGAAATTTATACCATCTCCACAGGCCATTATGTAAGTTATTTCCCTCTTAATTTTATATATGTCATTAGATTTTTTTTAAGTATAACATTCACTGAGACCTAGTAATCTGTTCAGGATTATATCAGCTACTAACCATATAAAATCTCCTTACTTCAATATAATCCTTGATGGTAGCAATTTTGTGATTGGTTTTTTTTGGATCAATCATAGGGTTTGAACTCTGAGCCTGGACCCTGTCCCTGACCTCTTCAGCTCAAGGCTAGTGCCTCTACCACTTGAGCCACAGTGCCATTTCCATTTTTCTGGTGGTTTATTGGAGATAAGAGTTTCATGGATTTTCCTGCCTGGGCTGGCTGTGATCCATGACCCTCAGATCTCAGCCTCGTGAGTAGCTAGAATGACAGGCATGAGCCACTGGCAATTGTGTGAATTTTACCTTGTTTATCATTATACCCAAATTCCTAGAACAGAACCTGGATAATAGTATATGTGTTTGATTTTTAATATAATATTCCCTGATATAGATGTAGTGTATAAAGCATCTTAAAACATTAATATACTAGTATGTACAAAAATTATAAAGAAGTAAGTATCACTTCTTTTCACAAGTTAAAAACTGCTTCTCACTGAGAGAGAGCAAGGGAAGGGATGGTACTGTACAAAAATAAGTGTACTCTTTTCTTATTCAACTGCAACCCCTCTGTACAACACCTTTATAATAACAAT
The DNA here is from genome assembly GCF_000151885.1 of Dipodomys ordii. NCBI lineage: Eukaryota > Metazoa > Chordata > Mammalia > Rodentia > Heteromyidae > Dipodomys > Dipodomys ordii. Next base: position 10,087,949 of record NW_012267267.1, on the reverse strand, counting down.
AAAAAATTTTTAAAGAAAAACTGATTCTCAAGGAAATAGCCAGGACTTCCCAAAAATCTTTCCAGTAGAAAGTAGTGTTAATGTAGTTAGACCCAGACTTCAGGACTTCCCAAGCAAGATGCTAAAATCTAGGTTATATTAAACAAATGTAAATTCCACTGAATCTCATGAACACTATCTCTCCATATTCATGATGTAGGAATCATTTTCCTACTTTTTTGTTCCATACTCTTGATTCCTTAAAAATGATGATCATTGGGGCTGGCAAAGTGGCTCAGTGGTAGAGCACTTGCCTTTCATGCATGAGGCCTTGATTTGATTCTTCAGTACCACAAAAGCAGAAAAAGCCAGAAGTGGCACTGTAGCTCAAGTGGTAGAGCACTAGCCTTGAGCTGCAGAGCCAAGGAATAGCATCCAGGCCCAGGACTGGCAAAAAAAAAAAATGATGATCATCTTCCAGTGTGTGTGTGTGTGTGTGTGTGCGCGCGCGCGCGCCAGTCTTGAGGCTTGAACTCCAGGCCTTGACACTGTCCCTTAGCTTTTGTGCTCAATGTTAGCACAACTTGAGCAATAGCTCTATTTCCAGCTTTTCAGTGTTTAATTGGAGATAAAATGTCTCACAGACAAGCCTGCCTGAGCTGATTTCAGACCACAATTCTCAGATCTAAGCCTCCAGAGTAGCTAGGCTTGTACGCATGAGCCACTGGCACCTGGCTCTAATATGATTTTTTTATTTTTATTTTTTATTGTGAACATACTGTACAGAGGGGTTACAATTACATGGGCAAGATAATGAGTACATTTCTTATCAAGCATTGCAGCCTCCTCCTTTGTTTACCCTTCCCATCCCTTCCCAGCCTCTCCCTGCCACCCCACCCAATCCTCCCTCCCCCACCAAAGATGTAAAGTTCATTTTCAACATGACGACTTGTACTTCTCATTGTTGTAATGGGTCTACAGTTATTCTTAAATGACTTGTTTTTCCCCTTCTCCTCCACAAATTATACCAACATCAAATATAGTGAAAGCAGGGGTTATACTAGTGGTGGAAGGACATACAAAGCAACAAAGAAATAATCTTATCTAATATGATTTTTATATAAAGAAAAAAATGGCAACTCAGCATGATTTCCAGCAAAATGAATTATTTTATTATTCATAATAAAGGATTTATCTAAGATTCACAATAGCATTGTTATATAAATAGATAAGTTGCATCAAATTTGGAAATTCTGTGTTTAGAGCACAAAACTGCTTTTTACACCAAGGATATAAACAACAGTGGTATTGTACACCTCAGTCCTTAAATCTGGGTTGTGTCACGACTTTTTTTCTTGGCAGTAATGTATCTGGAGCTTAAAAGCTGCTCTTGCTAAAAAGCACTTGGCATCCTTGACTCCATTTTGTATCTGTCTTTGTCTAAGCCTGTCCCCTTACAGTCACCATGGAACTCAGGAAAGGCAAGTCTTCCCCATAACATGTTTACAAGGAGGGATGGAAGAAACTGCCTCAAAGGAAGAAAACATCAGAGCCACTCAGGACCAGAGATAGTTGCTTTTCTGGAACCCCTCCTGAAGGGTGGAGATGTGCTCTGGAGAGGGACTGGAGTGTTAGCTTCCCGTGGCATACTTGTGGCACCTAATAAACCTTTTCCACTCTACCATTGCCACTTCTTTATTTGTTATATAGGTATGGGTAGCTAAACCTGACACATAGAATCACACAAGTTTGAGCCTGGGGCCTAATACTCTGGTTTCAGCATAGTAGCATGAGCTCCTTACCAGATTAAAAGTGCCTTACCAGTAATATGGAAAAAGATGAGCCACCTGAAAATGTACCAAGCCAAAATGCTAAACATAGAATAAGATTTTTTTGTCTCAAGTCAATAGAACTAGGGAAGTTTGTAACAGTAAATACCTGACCCACTATTTCTAAAGTTCTTATATAACCATTACATATACATATATATATATATATATGATCAATACTTATAGAAAATACTAAATACCTTGCCTCATTTATTTTGGATACATTCTTTTCAGATTGCATTTTTCTAGAGGTATATCTATTTCTTGTAGGTAATGTTTCTAAGGTCAGTACTTCCTTCCTAGTTCTCTGCAGTTTTGATATCCATAGATTCCGTTATTCATGGTTTACCCCAGCCCAAAAACATTAAAAGGAAAACTTCAGAAATAAGTTTTAAATAGCACTCAATTCTGAGTAACATAATAAAATTTCATGCCATCTAATTCTGTCCTACTTAGAATGTCACTCATGACTTTGTCCAGCATATCCACATCCTACCTACTACCTACCCAGTATTCACTTAGTAGCCATCTTGTTTATCAGATTGACTGTCAGAGTGCTGCAAGGTTTGTGTTTGAATAATACTTATTTACTTAATAGTGGCTCTAAAATAGCAGAATAGTGATGTGGGCAATTTGAATGTGCCAAAGAGAATGTTTAAAGTGCTTCCTTTAAGGGAAAAGGTGAAAGTACTGTAAGATATTCAAAGAGAGACTCCTGGAACTCCTTTCACTATTTAAATCGATTCATTTAATGGATTCCCATAATTTCTATAGATTTTCTTTGCTTTTACATTCTATTTTCTTTTCCTCCCTCAACTAGCAATTTTGAATGAATAATCATCAAGCTTATTAGTTCTTTACCTAGTCAAATGTGCTAAACTTTCTGCATAATTTTTCACTTCTTTTTTGATCTAGAATTTGTTTTGTTCTTTTCTATGGTTTCTATTTTTTAACTTTTTAGTGTGCTCAGATATGCTTTTGATGATTCACTTAGTTGTTTTTATTCTTTTGAGCTCCCTAAGCTTCTTTAAAAGTGTATTTTGAGTTATTCACCAGGTAATCATAGATAGATGTTTTTTAAGGCTTGTTACCAGCATTTTATTTTGCCTCTTTAGTGGTGGCATTTATTATTATTTTTGTGGCAAAGCATTAATGGATTCACATTTGAATAAGTAGGCACTTCAGATTCTTACAAACTGGTTTTGGTATAGAAATGTCTTCACCAGAAACTCAGAGGTGCAGATGGCTAGTAGGGACTGCAGGCAGTCTTGTATGATATTCAGGTCAGTTTGTAAATGGGCATAAAGCCTAGATCTAGAGGGACAAGCCTAACACAGTGGGGTCTTTTATAACAGGCCTGGCCCAGAACCAGGTTCAGTGGCTCAGAAACCCTAGTTCACAGCAATCTGGAGTCCCAAAGGAATACCTTCAGCTTTACGCTATGAATATAAGTTTGTGTGATGTAGGCTTGATATTCTGATTATTCAAGGGTGAGCATGAAGCCCGTAGCCATAGTGGTTGGTTTGGCACTAAGAAAATTCTAGAACCTATGAGAGTCTGTGAAGGTTGAACTATAATGGTGTGATCCTAGAGCCTAAGTCCACATAAGTAAACCTGAATTTTAGGACTGCCAGGCTTTTCCTGTGGTGGAACTAAGTTTACATTCGTGTGATTCACCCCATAACTAGGTATACAAGACCCAAACTGGCAGTACACCATACCCTGAAAAGAAGTTGGATGTTCACTAATCTCTCCTTCCTCCGTGGAAAGGAATCCCTTTGTAGTAAGCTGTGCAGATTCAGTGGGGCGTTGACATGGATGATGTGGTCTGCCCTTTTTACACTCTTCAATAAGCTTTCTCTTACTCTGTGCTTTATCCAGGTGTTGTCATACCTTTCCAAGTTTCTTGTGAAGGTACTTTTTGTACAGGGATCATGATTTAAATGTAGTTTCTACATTCCTAATCTCCAACTTGTTGATACTAGCATATTTTGGCTGATCACAATAAAAGGGCAGAATGTTTTCCATAAAAGTATATTGTATCTCTTTAAGTCTTTAGCCCACTTATTTATTGGGCAGTTGTTTCTTTGGAATACTGGTAACATTGCACTTCTTGATTTAAGTTATGATTATTCTGTGATATTTACTCTGTGAAAATTATGACTGATGCACTTTTCTGTATGTCACATTTCAGTGTTTTTATTTCATTACTATTATTTATTATTTGAGATGGGCTGTGAGAAGTACAAAAATGAGAGGAGTGTTTTGGAAGCTCTCAAGTTATCCATGATGTGGAAAAGAAGAAGTATACAGATTTGAGAGATGTTTAGCTGAAAGTCTGTGTATGATTTGGTGACTGACTTAATGTGGAAGCGTTATAATATTTGAATATCAAAAACTATTTGAAGTTGTAGCTGTTACTTCAGAACATGATGTTATTTAGAAATGCAGTTGTTATAGATGTTATACTGCCCCTTAAGTCACCATGACTTTCAAGAAGAGGAGAAAAGACAGAAAGATCAAGATTCATGCAAAGAGAATGCCACATGATAACATTTGAAGATTGGAATATAGTTAGAAGAAGCTTCAAGGATTGACCACAACCACTAGAAAGGAGGAAAAGGTAGAAAAAGACTTTAGTAAAAGAAGTCTCAGAGAAAGGAACATCTGGAAGAATGATGCTCCAAATTGACCAAATTGCTTTTTATGTGGACCATCAAATTAGAATTTGAAATTGTAATTAATTCTAGATAATGCTGTCAGCTGACAGTAGAATCTAGTTGGACTTTTCCCCCTCCTTTCAAGAGCTAGCTATGAATTCAGTTCTCTTGTATTCTCCCTTAGCTGTCTTGCTCAGAACTGGTGCTGTACACTTGAGTCACATCTCTATACTGGAAGTTTTGCTGTTTAATTGGAGGTGGAATTTCTTGGCTTTTCTGCTTAGATAGCTTTGAACCATAATCCTCATCTCAGCTACTTGAGTGGCTAGGATTATAGGCATGAGCCACTAGTACTCAGCAAGGATTGAACATTTTGAAAGAACATTTTGTTCCTCATTCTGCTCACTGTATTTGCTTCTGGTGCCCTGCATCTTGTTTATACATTTTTTCTAATTTTGGGAGGAGAAGGGTAATAACAAAATGCTGAAACAAGGATAAAGGTTGACCCATTGTAACAATGAGATGTACAAGACACTGTGTTGAAAACGAACTTTACAACTCGGCGGGGGGGAGGAGGAGGAGGAGTTGGGGAGGCAGGGAGGGAAGGGATGGTGGGGGAAACAAAGGAAGGAGTAACAACACTCCATAGGAAATGTACTCATTACCTTACTCATGTAACTGTAACCCCTCTGTACAGTATTTTTACTATATATATATATATATATATATGTATACACACATATATATATAAAGTATATTGTGTCTCAACTGCACAATCTCCAAAGCTCTGTCAAATAGTTTGTAACAACTTCAATGTCACTTATCCTCTGAAAAATTCTATCTCGACAATTTTTACCCACCCCCCAAAAAAGGAGGAAAAACATAAATTCACATACTATACTATTCAATATATTCCTTATATCCCTATATTATTCCTACATTAAGGAATACTTTTACATTAGGTAAGAGTATTGATAGGAACCAAATCATCCAATTACAATTTACACATCTGGTTATGAGAAATTATTTCTGCTAAGCAGTCAAGACACATTCATATCATATATTTTTACTACTTTGGCCACATACCAGTAAATCATAGCATTAATCAAGTTGGAGGAATGGACAATAGGCATATACCTGGAAGCTATGACTATGCCAGAATATGGAAGTCGCAAGAGAAATATAAGGCAAGTGATAGCATGAAAAACATAAATTTATTCCACTAAGCTAGAACAAATACATTCTCTACTCAAATTTCCTTAGCTACATCTCAAAAACATATGGAGCTACTACAAAGCCCCAAATAGAGAAGAAATGCAATAGAAGATAAATCATAGTAGGAGGATACAAGCAGATTTAATTGGCTGTAGTTAATAATCTTGCTCAAATATCACAAACATGAGGTCAAGGAGCCCATTGCTAGGGTGTTTATCAAAACCTGGGAATTGTTTCTATTATGTAAAAGACCCTGAAACTTAAGTTTTGTTCCCTTCAAAGAAGATTTGACACCAGTTTGCCTCCTCTTTCTCATGCCTCTTCTTCTTTCATCCCTGTAAATAGCAGAAAATTCTTCCCCTTATACTCGAGCCTGTTGGAAGGCTGCTTTCCTTACCTAAGTACTGTTTTAGTTTCTGATCACATCTATATTTTTTTTTCCTTCTCTTTGCCTCCACACCTCAGAACCTGAATTTCATGGCTGGCAATGCAAGCCACCAGAAAAGATAATTGCTTGAGTGTGATAATGGTGACTGACAATTTCATCTACAAACTATTTATCAGTTCACACTCCATATATCAGGAATCAAGAGAACATGACACCTCTTGTCAGTGAAACAAAAGAAACTTGTGACAGCATTTCAATTGGATTTTTCACCTGGCACTCACCACATTAGCACTCCGTTAAAATAACTCCATTTATTATTCCAAAACAAAAATAAAATCTGATGCACTAGACAAGGTAAATGAAATTATATACATATATATACAAAAGCCAACACTGTACCTGATCCTAAGGTTTCACTTCCTTCCAAAGGAGCTGTCTCCATTTATTATAACTTTTTTTCATTTGTTTCCAACAACAAGTCAATCACAGGTCATTCTTTTATACAAGTGAGTCATTCTCTTCGGCAGAGAATGACTGTCTTGAGAAACAGTAAGTAAAACATGTCAATCTCAAAGTTCAACTTGAAATGTCTCTCAGCTACTTTCTAAACACTGGTAAAGTGTAAGCCCAAATCTCTAAGTAAACCGTCAATTGTCTGATGGCCACTTTTGTAAAATGTTACTCTCAGATTTCTGACAGTTTGTGTAACTTCCCAATGTTACTTGAAAATAAAACAATCCTCTTCAAAATCCCTCTCCTATTTTGTCCCTATGGTCATTTCTTAGCCTTCAGGAGACAGCAAAGTAAGGTAATCCAGGTTAGATTGTACACTAAAAAATCAAATGCAAGTTTGTTCACACCCTGTCTCTGCCATGACTGGAGGTATTTAAGAAAGTGCCTCAAATCCTCTTAGCTTTAGTTTTCTTGCTTATAAATTACAGATAATAATGTCATGTTCTTTTTAGAGTAGTTGAGTGAATTAAATGAACGGATATATGTTAGCACACTGGCAAGAAAATATAATTGCTTCCTATTATGTTTCCTATTAATATTTTCCATTATGCATGTCATTTTATTCTATAAAAAATCATTGGAGATTGGCCTACTCATCATAGAAAAACAAGTCAATCTGTTCTAGGACTTCTATTTTACTATTTTAACAACCTGGGTTGAATCACTAAATGACAAAAACTTTGTGTCTTTCTTCCCTTGTATACCACTTTAGTTTAAAAGGGCATTTCATGAGATTGACTTTATCTTCATAGTTCTGTACACATGTTTTATTCTAAATGTACTTTATACATATGCTCTTCCAAAAGAGCAAATGCAAGGTCAAAAAATTAAATTTAGAGTTGGATGCTGGTGGCTCATGGCTATAACTCTAGCTACTCAGGAAGATCATGGTTTGAAGCCAAGTCCCCATGAGACTCTTATCTCTAATTAACCACTCCAAAATTGGAGATGACACTGTAGCTCAAGTAGTAGAGCACTAGCTTTGAGCACAAAGAGGCTCAGGCCAGCATGCAGGCCATGAGTTCAAACCTTACAACCAACAACAACAAAAAAATTAAATTTAGCACATCAAGTTATAATGAAATCATTTTTTCTTCTTTGTTCTTCCTTCCTTCCTTTCTGCCTTCCTTTCAAAAACTGTTTTTATTCATTTAATTTTTTAAAAATGTACATTATAGCTAGGTACAAGTGGATTATACCTTTATCCTAGCTTTTTTGGAGGCAGAGATCAAGAAAATCACAGTTTGAAACCACCTTGGAGGAAAGTTTGCAAAGCCTCTCAACAATGACATAAAAGCTGTGCAAGGTGGTACACACTTGTTATCCTAGCTAGACAGAAAGCATAAATAAGGGATGATGGTCCAGCAAGACTATCACAGAAAAACCACAGCAAAAAATGGCTGAAGGTATCTTAAGTGATAAATTGCCTACCAAGCTTGAGAGCTTGAATTCAAACCCCAGTACCACCACCTCCACAACAACAAAAAGTCAAGTATAGTGGGACATACCTATAATCCCAGCACTACAGAAGCTGAGACAGGAGGCTCACAAATTCAACCTCAGCCTGGGTTACATAGTGAAACTTTGTCTCGCTATCTTAGTTTCTGCTCTGCAGTGGTTTTAATGAACTTTACTGGGAAATTTTGGCATCAAAATTTCCTGTATGCTTATCCAATGATGAAAATTATGTTGAATTCTGGAAATTCAAAAGTCCCTGCCCTGCAGGAGCACCATACAGAGTTAACAACACAGGGCCAAATATAAAAACACTCTGTAGAATCTGGATTGTTTAAAATCAGTAAGACAAATAAAAGAGTCTCAGCAGATAAGATACAGCAAATTTAAAGGCATAAGTAAATTTTACACAAAGAAGGTAGACCTAAGGCATGATCTCCACTAAACTTGTAACTGTAAACATGGACACTTTAACCACCCACAGTAACCTTGACAAAGGCTGACAATCAACACAATGACTCTTGTTGGTTACTATGAGTTTTGGGTTTTCTTCTCCACTGCTGCCCACCTCCTTTATTCCCCTCTACTGCTGAGCTAGATGGCCAGGCTCTGCTTTCTAAATCCAGGCATAATGTAGAATTCAATGAGGTCAAGATCACACAATTATGTGATCTCTTTGCCTTACAATAAGCGTAAATTGCAATAAGGAATGGAAAAGGCTGGCTAATTCTCACCTTTCTCACTTCTGTCTTCCACAAGATGGCTGAAATTTCCAGCTGTCTTTATATTTCACACTTTAGTTCTGGTGACTAGAGTTTTCACCACATGGAAATGCTTAGATACACATGTAACTTACATACTAATGCTCAGAATATTTCTATTATTTTTTAGCCTTTATTTCATTGAGCCTTCTTCTTTCCCAAGTAATTTAAACCAATTGAGTATACAAAGTTCACAGAGCATTCTGAGGAGTTTTGATTAGTTCTCTCTTGTTCTGCTTGGAATCTGAGAATTATATCCAGCAGTCTTTAGGTTCAATATCAACATCCTCTGTTAGTGTATCTAACATACATACTTGCTCTGGGGATTTCTGAGATAAAGATAGCAAGTGAAGCCATCTCAACTTGTGAATTCTCTGGCTAGACTACACACACACACACACACACACACACACACACACACACACCATAGTGACATTAATTCTTTTTGGATTTTTTGTTTGATTTTTGTCTGTGACCAGGACTTGCACTCAGTGTCTAACACTTTTGCTCACTGAGTGGCCCTCTATCACTTGATCCATGCCTTCCACCCGAGACATTAATTCTTAACAGCTCTGTTCTTTTATTTTGAATCTCTATGCCCATCATGCATAATAATAAGTAAACAGGAATATTATCTCCTGTTATAAGTATAACCTCTTTATGCTTTTTCAAAATATGAGCAATTTGGGGGGCAGTAGAATTGAACTCTCAATTTTCACAACAAGGAAAACACAGTAATCTGAGAGACAGATGTTCTTCTATATTATGTGATTACACATTGACCAAAACAGGAGGGCTTTTACCTCTCCTGAGAGAGACATTTTTCTCTCCTGAGAGAAAAACATCAGATTCATCTGAAAGATCATAGTAATTTCAATGAATACATTTTTGAAAGGGAAAAAAGTCAGTCTTTCATGTATCTGGTCACATGCTCTCAGCATTGAGGAAGGAAATGTGGGAGGATGCAAGTTGACTACACATAGGCTCTATTTCTCCCTCCTGATGGGAGGCCCTCAAGGAGATCATGTTTCTGAGCTTTGCCTGCCTTCATTACAATGTGAGGGATTTAGCAACCCTAATGATCAGTTTTTGGTCTTACTAAAAAAAAAAATCTAAGACAATGGGAAAGTCCCATTTAATAAACTATTAAAGTTATATCATCATTCCAAATTCTATAAGCATCAGTAAAAACAGTGATACACAAGACAAGCCCTGGGAATGCTGAAATTATCAACGAAATAGCATAATCATTAAAGTTTTCTTCACAGTTGAAAAACTACCAAACCTCTTTGCTAAAGCAGTTCAGATTTTCTTCTCAAAGTCTCTCTATTAAAAATATGTACGTATAATACATCCAGAGATGTGTATCACACTCAGAAGATGTGCCAGATAGATATGCCTACCTAGGAAAATGATCATATTCACAAGTCAGTTACTGGCTTGTGCTTTAAAATCTCTGGGCTCACAGCGATACTCCCAGCCTTCTGGAATCTCCTCCCTAATACAGAATGGCTAGGAGCCTGCAGATATCTCACAGACGTTCTCGCCAGCTGCTTTCCAGTGGGATTCTGCCAATGGGAGGAGTGTCAGGAGTTTGAAAGGCAAAAGGAAGGGAGAAGACTTCGTGTGTTTTTTCCTCGACTTCTCATGATACATGGAAGCATCTTGGAATGGGGTGGGAAAGGTGGTGCATTCCTTCTATGCAATGCAGTTCCACAGCAATGTCAATCATGGTTCTCTATCAGCCTTAGCAGCATGGTGTTACAGGGTAAGGCTGTACAGCTGCAACTGCAGCCCTTCAAGCAGGGCATTGTAACTTGCTGGATTTTTGTAGCTCAGTTGTGGTACAGGCTGCAAGTGTCCTGTAAATGATGGTGATAAGTTGCAACAATAGAATCTCATCTACCTCCAGGATAGTAATCCTCAACTCATGGTAACCCTATTTCATCTGCTGCTACTCCAGTCACATGCAAATAAATAGAGGTAACCTCATCAACCCTTCTTTATACTTTTCAACCTTCTAGCAATGACAAAACCAATACTGTCCAGGGTTTTTCTAGTCTTCCTCACTGAACACTTATTACTATATACTATCTTTATTAAGACTAACAAATGAAGCAAAAAACAAAAAAGACATTTTTCTTGATTTTTTTCATAAAGATGGTCATATACATAATAAATGCCTCAAAATCTGATGACTTAAAAATAAATTACAGAAGCATAATTGATAAATGTTGAAAACAAAAACCTGAAAAGTTAAAGAACACAGATTAAATATATACATTCAATCTTGAAATACCACTAAAATAAGAGTAAAGAAATAAAGAATGTGCTGGATACCAGTGGCTCAGACTTGTAATTCTAACTACTAAGGAGGCTATGACTTCGAGGGTTTTGGTTCAAGCCATCCTAAGAAGGAAATTCTGTGCACAGACTCTTATTTCCAATTGACACCAAATGCTGGAAATGGAGCTAAGGCTCAAGTGTCACTAGCCTTGAGCACAAAAGCTCAGAGAAAGTGCCTAGGTCCTGAGTTTAAGCCCTCGTATCAGCACACAAAAGAAATATAGATACAAAGGAGGGAAAAAAGAAGAAAAAGAAAGAATAGGAAAATATGAAAGATGAAATGAGAGAAGAAGGAAAGCAGGCAACAGATACCAACAAAATTTCTTGAGTAGGAAAGCACATGAACTAGTGTAAATATTGGCAGAGCTCAAAGGCTGAATTTGAAGATTAAGTAACAACACCTTTATTAAAACATATCAGAAATGTGTAGAGTCCAGGTAGCTGTGAAGGCAAGAGTATGAGTTAGTGTAAAAGGAAACAGAAAGAGAGATTGAAAATCTACATAAGGCATAGTTTGCTCTCTCATATTATCTACAAGAGCCCTTGTGTTTATGGGCTTCAATTACATTTAATTACATAGAAAATATGGACTTATATTTGTGGAGTCAAGAGTAGTAGCATAATTGACTTCAGGCATCAGGCCCTATTCTGGATATGATATTAAAGTGATATTTTATACTGAAAGTTGGCATCCCCATTTACACTAACCAACAAACTCTGTGCTCAGGTTGAGTTCATCTAGGTTTTATCCTCCAAGAAATTTGGGAGATTACCCAACAAATAAAATTGCTTATGGTAAATAGTGCTGTGATGAACGTGGTTAAGCTGGTGGCTTTACTGTAGACTTGTTTGTGCTCTACTTGCTACAGGCTCAGAAGTGGAATTTCTGGGTCATAGGCTATCTCTATGCTTAACTTTTGTCAGTCATGGGGCTTGAACTCTGGGCCTGGTCACTGTCCTTCAGCTCTTCAACTCAAGGCTAGCGCTCCCCCACTTGAGCCACAGTGCCACTTCCGGTTTTCTGAGTGGTTCATTGGAGACAAAAGTCTCAAGGACTTTTCCTGCCCTGGCTGGCTTTGAACCGTAATCTTCAGATCTCAGCTTCTGGGTAACTAGGATTCCAGTTGTGAGCCACCAGTGCCTGCTGACCTGCTGACCTCCATAATGCTTTCTGGAGTGGTTGAACAAGCTCACATTCCATGGAGTTTTTTTGGCCACATCCTCACCAGCATTTGTTATTGTTTGTTTTCTTGATAATGGCTATTCTCACTAGGGTGACTTGTATTTTCTTTATGACTAGAGATGGATGGATCAAGAAAATGTGATATGTCAGAAGTGGAGTTGTCGCTCAAGTGGTTCTATACTAGCCTTGAGCACAAAAGTCCAGGGACATTGCCCATCACCTGAGTTCAGGCCCCAGGCTTAGCACAAAGAAAAAAAAAACAAGAAATAGACATCAATTCATTTTAAAATCTTTGTTAATTTAGTGACTAGAAATACATGAAATTCATTCCTTAGGCCAACTCTTTTCAAAGTATATCTATTTAAAACTAAAATTTTATGGGATGTCTGGTAGTTTAATTAAAGAAACTGAACATACAAATTTTAAAAAAGGAAAGAAAATGTGGCATGTATACACAATGGAATTTTACTTATCCATTAGAAAGAATGATATTGTATCATTCATAAGGAAATAGAAAGGCTTGGAAAATTTTATATTGAGAAGGCAGATCCAGAGAAACAAAGATTGTACAGTTCCCCTCTTTTGTGGTAGCACAAAAGTATAAGTAAACACACTGGGTGGTATAAAAGTGGTTGTAAATGAATTAACTGAAGTATAATAGACTCTATGGAGAGCTCAAATAGTATAAATCATTAGAAGGACTAAGAAAAGACCAACAAAATAGCCACCAAGAAATGGGCACTTACATAAAAAGAGATAGGTCCAAGGGAAGATAGGCAAATAAAAAAGGGGAGAAGGTAGAGAATGCAGTCAAGAATTCATTACATTCATCTATATACCAAAAAATTAAGAAAATTAAGAGAAAGGGTTGAAGGGGGGATGAAAATGTTGGAGGGAGGTGACACAGATTCATATGTATTGATATGTATTCATAAACTGCATTGTTAAATGGCAAAAAAATCAATACTTACACTATAAAATTTTAAAAATGAAGGAAGGTTGGGAGGGATAGGTGAGAATGTTGAAAGGGATGACATTGATCAAGATGACTGTATTCATAAGCTGTTCTGTTGAATAGTCACACCTTTGTACAACTATCAAGAATTATAAACTATTAAAAGAAAGTGGCTAACCTAAGAGAAAAGCTCTACAGAATTAATATTTTGGGAACCCTCCCACAATGGCTTTATAGTGAAGTCTGTGGTTCTACAGTTCTATAGTTCTATGCACTGAGGGCTTAAGATTTAAATTTTCGGAAGTGGCGCTGTAGCTCAAGTGGTAGAGCGCTCGCCTTGAGCTGAAGAGCTGAGGGACAGCGCCCAGGCCCAGAGTTCAAGCCCCACGACCGACCAAAAAAAAAAAAAAAAGATTTAAATTTTCTACCTTAACATAAAAGGTTCAAATGGGAGTGGATGACTGAATATTGAAAGGGGGAAAAGTCCCTAAAATTAAAAAGAAAAAAATTGAAAAAAAGAATGGGAAGGAAAAAATTGGAGGAAACAGTGTAATACAAAAGAAAAAGTTTCACATATAGTATGAGTATCCCCAGGTAGATAAGAGAAAACATTGCATACATGGTAGAGATACTTTAAATAAAAAGAAAGGCACACTCACAGAAAAGGAAGATATGTAGAAAATTAAAAATAATTGCAGACATTCAAAATTCAATAGAATTTGGTTGGCAATGAACTGAAAATGTTGATCCAAAAATATGAAAGATAAAATAATAAAGCTTTTGTTATCTTCAAATTATCATACAAGTTTGTTTCAAAGAATATTTTTATAATAGGTAATTAGTAATATTACTGATATTCAACATTCAACAGGAAGTTTGCTAAAGAGAAAAAAATAAATAGCTGATAAACGTAACAAAAATTCAAACATTTCCAGTAATAAAGAATATAAGATTTTCATATAAAAATGTATCACTAGTATCTAATGGGGAATAAAAAAGAATCTTCATAGAACTACATAGGAAAGTTTCAAAACACAAAAGGTTTTCTAAAGATGGAAATGTAGTCATATACAAAAGTAATTATCTGATTAGTTTCAGGCTTACCAGTTCTGTCTAGAAATCAATAAAGAAATGCTTGAAAGAGTGGGTAACAAGAGTGTTTAACAAGAAATGCGCTCATTACCTTACTTATGCAATTCTAACCTCTCTGTCATTGTGCCTTTACAACAAAATAAAATAAAATTTAAATAAATAAATAAAGGCTTTATAAATTCTAAGGGAATTATTTCTTTTTATTTTTCCTTTTTAACGTTGTTGTTGTTGTTGTTTTTGTTGTTGTTGTTTGCCCATGCTTGGTCTTGAACTAAGGGTCTTGTGAATGCCTGAGCTTTTTTGCTCAAAGCTGATACTTTGCTGCTTGATCTGTACCTTCTCATCTGGCTTTTGGATGGTTTATTGGAGATAAGATTACCACAGACTTTTCCTGCCTGGCCTGGTTTCAAACAGCAATCCTTAGATCTCAGCCAACTGAATCACTAACATGCATTATACAAAAAAAAGAAAGAAAAAGCTAAGGGACATCACAGAGGCCCCATGTTCAAGCCCTTGGATTGGCACACAGGCACACGCATACAAAGAAAACTAATAGTTTAAAAGTAGATCAAAGTATATGCACATGGTAATTTGACTTATATTTACACCGTGCATTCACTGAGTCCTGAGCCTGTTTAAATTTTTAGAATGCCCTATGTAATTTGTATTGTGTATTGTGAGGTCTTTGTTTATAGATAAAGAAGAGGCTCAAAGTGTCTAAATTATTTTCTTTTGAAAAATGTGAAAAGATTTCATCTCAAAATAGGAAAATTGATACTTTGATCATTTCTAGTTGACATTATATGAGGAATTGTAACATTAGAAAGGGTCATTTTTTTCCTTCTGTAGTGCAAAATTCATATTTTTCCTATAGATATCAAGCCACAGAGATTCTTTGGGGACCAAAAGATAACCATTTCCCTACAAACTGTAAGTGCTCCAGTGAACCTGAACAAGCGAACCGTGAAGTAACTTATCTCCCACCCCCTTCCACATCCCTCACTCATGCATCTCTTACTAACAGTCCTAGAACAGACTTCCTAATTCAGATATCCACCTGCCCTATCATTACTTCACACTATTCTTTGTCTAATGATATAAAAATATCATTCTTTGGGCATTTCTTTGAACCCTACTCTCTTGAGAAGATCTTTATGTATATGATAATTTAATAAAATCATTATACTTTTCTCTTTAAAAAGATACATTTTTGCTTATAAACTGATCCATTGAGTGGTAACTCCTTTGTACAACTACTTAATAAAAATACAAGCCAGATGCTAATGGCTCATTCCTGTAATCCTAGCTACTCAGCAAGCTGAAATCTGAGGATCTCAGTTCAAAAAGCCCTGGAAATAAGTACTTGTAAGGGGTAGGGTGGATTCAAGTGGAGAGGGGTAAATAAATGAAGAAGAAAAGCAGGGAGAATGCAGTGAAGAGTTCAATGTATATCCTACAAAATTAAGAAGAGTGAGAAAAGAGGTGAGTTGGGAGAGATGAGTGAATGTTGAAAGGCATGATATTGATCAAGTTAATTAACAACTCCTTTATACAACAACTTAAAGATAATAATAGTAATAATAATAATAGGGGAAAAGATAATTTTCTTAAAAGCCAGCCAGGCAAGAAAGTCCATGAGGCTCTTAACTCCAATTAGCTACCAAAAAAAGAAAAAGAAGAAGGAAGGAAAGACAGAGAAAGAAAGAAAGAAAGAAAGAAAGAAAGAAAGAAAGAAAGAAAGGAGGGAGGGAGGGAAGGAGGGAGGTATTGGTTAAGTGGTAGAACATTATCCTTGAGCAAAAAAAGCTCAGGGACACTGCCTAGCACCTGGGTTCAAATCCCAGAACTGGCACACACACACACACACACACACACACACATACACACATGCAGACATACACACACACAAAAGATAATAAAAATATAATTTACAAGAAAAAATGGCGAAATAATATATTTGTTAAAAATTCATAATAAAGATTTGACAAAATAAAACAAAACCTTAGTTTGTAATTCAATGTAAAATGAGGAAACAATAATTTTCAGCATATATGATCTCCAAAAGTCTTTATCTTTTATGCAGGTTTGTCAGCAAATGCTGGAACTTGTGGTCCATCAAGACAAAGAAGAAAAAAAATGGCATATAATTCATTACATGAAGAATTCAATATTGAAGAAAATTGAAGGGAAAAGAACATTCCCAGCAATAAAAATGGAAAATGTCAGCAAGGGAACTTGGCTTAGAAGTAGGTTTTCATAGGAGAGCAGTAGGTTCTAGAAATGATAGATCTTCAAAAAATAAAAATGGAAAAAAGAAGAAAGGAAGAAATGGAGGTAGGGATGAAGGGAAGGAGAGATTATATGTTCATTTTACCTTTATTGAAAGTTGTTTCACAATTCTATGAGAAAGTTTGAGTCTAAAATAATCATAGAGGCCTAGAAATAAAATGAAATGGCATAATAAAAACTGATTTAGGGGGAGGGGAAAGGGAAACAAAGGAGGTTTGGCAAAAATGTTTGATAAGAAATGTACTCATTATCTTGCCCATGTAATTGTAACCCCTCTGTAAGGTATTTTCACAATAAAAAAACTGATTTAATATTGAAAAGGGAAAAATGTAATCATATAGCAGTACAAATATACTCTGTGGGTACTCTATCGAACAGAGAGCTATTTAAGAGAGCTATATAGCAAAGAGGAGGGGAAACATGTCTACATTGAAATAGATTGAAGAAACAGTATAAAAGGGATGAGTCTAACCTCTACAAAAGAGGGCTAAGAGATAATATCAAAAACTGAAAATCAGTCACAACAACAAAACCACTGAACTAAATGTGATAGTAAAACCTGAGAGGTTGGGCTGGGAAGGTGGCTCAGTGGTAGAGCGCTTGCCTCGCATGCATGAGGCCTTAGGTTCAATTCTTCAGCACCACATAAGCAGAAAAAGCCAGATGTGGCACTATGGCTTAAGTGGTAGAGCGCTAGCCTTGAGCTGAAGATCTTAGGTACAGTGTCTAGTCCCAGAGTTCAGGCCCCACAACTGACCAAAAAAAAAAAAAGTCCTCAGAGGTAAACATCTTTTAAGCTAACAGAGATTAGAAGTAATTATCTGTAGAAAATGACAAGACAGGGGTTTGCTTTTGTTTACTTATTTGCTTACTTATTGTTCTAACGTTAATTGGCTTTTGTGTGAGGGCAGACTTGTGTACATACACAGGCGCACCCACAGCTTGAATTCAAGCCTGGGCACTGTTTCTTTAGCATTTTGCTCAAGGCTAGTGCTTTACCACTAAGACCAGAGCTCCACTTCTGGCTTTTAGATGGTTAATTGGATCTAAGAGTCTCAGGACTTTCCTATCTAGGCTGGCGTTGAACCACAGTCTTCAGATGTTAGCCTTTTAAGTAACTAAGATTACAGGTGTGAGCCACTAGTGCTCAGACTAATTGCTTTTAAATAAAGCACAAATATTTCTTTGAAGATTAAAGAAAAACTTTAAAGGAAATAAAATAAAGATAGGGAGTTCAGATAATTACATTATACATTCAGGACTCTAGCTGATAATAAATTGGAAATTATGAAAATTTCAGGCTATAATGAACTCAATCAATAACCATTTGATATATTGTAGTATTTATTCACTACTAATGGACTTTATAATTTCTATAATATTCAGAGGTAAATATTAACCAAAATCAGGTAAAACTTTTGTGAATTTTGAGTTGTGTGCCCATCAAATTTTTATGGTTACTAAGTCACTCTAACAGATCAGGACTTTATTGCTACATAATAAGTCATCTGGAATATAGCATGTTTAAACACTGATAATTGGTTTTGTTATCCTCTCTCTTAGATCCTGGGTCCTTGATCAGGATCTCTCATGCAGTGGTATTCAGATGTTTATGATGGCTAATCTGTTAGATGTATGACAAGCAGATGAGGCTGGCTGTTGGCTAAGCCCTCAAATGATGGTATTATATATCTATTTGTAGCATTTCTCTGTACTCTGACTTCCTTATAGCATGTCAGTTTAGTTCTAACAGTGAATATCCCAAATTGACCAGGTAAAACCTCATCTTTTATGATCAAGCCTTATAAGCCACATAATATCACTGTCTCCATAATCAAAGGCATCCCTAAGTCCAAAGGAAGGGAAAAGATGTCCATACTTCTCAAGAGGATTAATTGCAATATCTTACTATAGAACAGGAGATTTTGCTACAGCTATTTTGTAATGTATACAGTCATGGGTCTTTTTGTTCCAATATGTTATGCAATACACATTCCTATATTATTGAGTAACAATTAACTGTCTTCCAAAGGATCCATGATCAGACCAGTAGATTTTATACTGGGATATGTATATTTAAAGTCATAAATAATTTCAAAAATGCTTTAAATGCACTCATTCTTCATATTTAATAGCATGGAAATATTCACAATTTGAGACAAAGGCATGTCTTCATCCATTTTGCCATCTTACTAGGATGTATTGACCCTGCATATAAAAAAGTCTCCAGAGTTACAGACAATAGGAGAACTCAAAATATTGGAGTTGATACTGAGAAAAGTATATGACTCTTGTAAAACTGAATAATGAATCTGAAATTAGTTTCAATTCTTCACTTTTAATAAAATTGAAAGCAAACCTAATTGAGATGACAGCTGGTGATCATTAAAAATAATTTTTGATGATAGATAACTATGTGATTTTTGGCATATAACTTGGAAGCAGTTCAAATATTTGAGTGACATTGCTAAAACAAAACCCCATTCCTATCTACTTATTTATGGGAATACATTTTCTCAGCTTTTACATCCACAGAAACCAAAATAGAATAGATTAATGCTGTGCTTTGTCTCATTCTAGCAATAACTGATATTTAGTTCATTTATGAACTAAAAAATAGCCCAACCATCAGAACTGTGGATAGATTTGTAATATATTTTATGTGTATCTAAATGCAAAATTATATATTTGATTTAGATTGTGTGTTAGTAAGTATAATAAAATGTAATTCAAGTGAAATGTTAGCACCTAACAGCTTGTGACCACAAATCCTTAATTGCTTTTCAATTTACATGCATATTTTCAAAGCAGGAAAGAGTCTATCAAAAAAATTTCCAGGTGAAGGAATGTAATAAACCAGAATAAAATATATCACAAAATTTGTATGGAAAAATTCAGGGTGAGAAAAAATGAGATGAATAACTTCTAACTCATACAGATGAATTTGTCAAAACATTTTAATCTGGACTTTGCTGGGAACCAGATACTTTCAGATACTTTCTAGGTTTAAGTGATTGAGTCTAATGTCAATATTTATAATTTCATGTAAACTATATGTTTTATACTTATTTAAGCTTATGGTGATAAATTTTATACTTCAATTTAAAATATGTATGATAGCATGTAAGTGTTCAAAATTTGCCTGATCAGTGATTTATATTCTTAATCCTTCAAAACACATGAAACTGGAGCCTAATTTAACAGCATTGTACTGAATATTTTCATATAGTGTTGAACTGTGATGTTTCTTGTAAAGTATGTGTGTGATATTGAGTCAATGGAGTAGCACAATTAAAAAGAAAATCTTATTTCTTGAGCCTGGCAGAAAATTGGTATGGTTGAAATTTATTATTTTGCCTAGGACTAATCTTAAAAACTGGTATTTCAGCTTTTACCAAAGTTTCATTTTGCATTTTGCAAATAGAAAGGAATATGACTACAATTACACATACCTAAATTCTTTACCTTATTGAGGAGTATGGAATATAGAAAAATACAGAAATAAATGTTTGCCCAATTCTTTTGAGGATGATGATTAATATTTACCAAATACAAGACTTGAAATCCAGCTATGTGTTTTTCGCTCTCTTCAGTGTCTTAGTGTCCCCAAGTAGCAAGATGGAACAGACATCCCCAAGTAGTTGTAACGATACTGTTTATCCCAATCTCATTATGGTGCCTGGCACTGTATAGATGTGCAATATCTGTTTGTTGGATTACCAAATGAATGAAGGCACTGAGGTTCAATTATTTAGTGAGTCTGTCAGTCCCAAAAGCCAACACATACTCTGATTGTGTCAGTGTCAACCAGAGTGTTAAAAATTTATCTTCCTGTTCCTTTACCCCACACTACTAAACTACCCACCTCAGGGAGATGAAGCTGAGAATCTTCATTTTTAACCTTCTTTCCAGTTTTGAATGACATGCACAGAATTGACAGAAAGCTGAAGAATCTGCTTTGGAAACAAGATAAATCTGGGCAGATTTATTAATAGATTAAAATAACAGGAAATAGCCTAGCGCCACTTGCTCATGACTATAACCCTAACTACTCAGGAGGTTGAGATCTGAGAACTATGGTTCAAAGGCAACCCAGGTAAAAAAATAAAAAAGTCTGTGATACTCTTACCTCTAACCACCAAAAAGCCACAAATGGAGCTGTGGCTCAAGTCATAGAGTGCTAGCCTTGAGAAGAAGAAAAAAAAAAAGCTCATGGACAGCACCCAAGCCTTGAGTTCAAGATCCAGTGGTGAAGTCTCAGGGGAAAAGTAGTTTGGTCTTAGCACCACTGCTGTAAAAGAGCAAGGCTAAACATTTGCCACTATTCAAGATTTGTATTTGTGAGACAGAGTAATTGTTGTCTACAATGTGTCAGTCACATTGTTCCTCCTATTCAGGATGAGGTCAGGGCCCATGATTGGCAGTTACACCAGACTGCAACTGGTGGGGAAGAAGTTTTTCTTTAAGCATAATCAAAATAATGTTAGCAGGAATGTTTTATATGTTGCCCCAAATATAAGTTATAGTATATGGCTACAGGGAGAGGACTGGAATGCCCCCTGAAGTAGGACATTTTCTGTCAACGAACTTTTTTACTAACCCTTAGCACTACAGAAAAGATTCCTATACTATGAGTGACTGGATAAGCCTTGATAATTTTCTTCTATTTGAGTCTGTGAGTCTGTATTATTAAATGCATTCCAAAATTATCCAACTCAATTTGGAAGACAGTCAAACATTACACATAATCCCTTAGAAAAACTGAATAATTGACATTGTTAACTTTTTTTGCTGTTATACATTTTAAGTTGTATGTAATGACAGCATAGTATGTAATGTTTATTATGGGAAAAATAATTATTATCTGCCCAGCATTCAGCCCTTTCAGCTCATCTGGCTCCACTGTTAAATGTAAACATGTTCAACTTTTCTGATCTTTATCCCCTTACATTGTAAATGAAGAAAATTGTCAAGTTACCAACTGTTCACTCCCACTTTTTCTCTTTTCATATCTCATTTTTTACTTAAAATTTCAAATCTAGATTGGTGTGATGTCATATACATATAAGTATACATTGTATAATACAAGTACTGAGGAAACGGAAGCAGAATCATTACTAGCTCAAGATCAGCCTGAGATACGTGCAACTACTTGACTCATCTTCCCTTGATGCGATAGCCATTCCTTTGGTTCTCAGCATCTTCATAGTCTTAGATAACAACTGTGTCCTCTTCAACATCCTGGAACTTAACTGGTAACCCTACTTTGGGCAGCTTGGATTATGTTGAATGGATCATTCTCTAACCACCATCAAAGCAGGAATATTTAATGTGTTCATAAATTTGTGAATAAATGGTCAAATGTGTAAATGTTCACTAGTTATTTTGGAAGCAAGCATTGAAAAAATACAAATAATTAAATAACTACATGCCCTGCAGCATTTTTCAGGAACTCAAATACATATGCATTCACTTTTTCTGATTCATGTCATTACTCTTTCAGTGATAGAATGGACATGGTACACTGCTCTGTGAAGAATACCTCATTACTTGTCACAGCTCTCTGAATTTCATCACGTTGACTAGAAGTGCCTAGAAGAACAGCACTCAAGAGAGTCGCATTTCCATTCCACTAACCTTAGTCAGTACACTGCAGTGGGTGATTGAGTGGCACAGTGCTAATATATCAACAGACATTATGCTTTTTCTCACCTACATTTTAGTTTTTCACTAAATATCATTTATTGATACTTATTTATTTTCATTAACTATCAACCAATATTTAATATTAAGAATTGCCTTTTTTCTCTTAAATTCGTTTTGACTAGTGTCTTTAACATATTGACTAGTGGACAACCTCTTCAAAACTGCATACCTGGTCATGATCTATGGAACAAATGTAGGAGAATAATTTTATTTCCCTCAAGAAAAAAACATGTTGCACATACATTGACTCAAGTTTTAGATATTGCAAAAACCAACTTTTTGACAAAAGGATCAGGCTGTAGTTGACACTTTTATTGGTGCTGTAATGTAAATGTAAAATAGCCCTGTAATAAAGTTCAATGATATCTCCCTGAATAATATTTGCACAGTAAATAATTGATACTGTTCAATTATTAGTAAAGCAAATTTCAAAAAGATGAAGTAAATCTTAGTCTCTGAAGATTAGCCCATAAGAATCATCAGATTCCGGGAAGTAAGTTATCATGCAAATTGTGAGAATTTTTGTTTTCTCACACTACTCTACATGGGAAATTCTTATTTAACAGATGAGAGATGATGGGAAATCAGATACAAAAGTCAGATACATAAGATAATGAGAGCAGAGGCACTGCCAACTAAAAGTGACACTGAATCTAGCATTAGAAAAATCTGATTTCATCTTCCACAACTCAGTAGCTGTGATACTATGGGCGTCCTTGAATGTACACTTCTTGATCTATAAAGTGAAAGTAATAACACCTCACTCATAAGATGGTGAGAGAGTAATGGGAGATAATAGAGGTAAAAATGCTTTGTAAATTTTAAAGTAGCATGGAAATAAGATCCTATTAATTCTGTTCCTTGTTAGTGCCAAATCATGAGCTATGATGACATAGGTAATAGTCCTGGAAAGTACAAATTTAAGATGAAACATTTGTCAAAGCCACCCCATTAGAGAAGCAATATAAACAAGTTTAATGAGTAGTCTTGTGCTTCTGGATACAACAGCAGATAAAATATTACCAAAGATGTTAAACAAAAGCCTCTATTGGGAAGGCTTGTTTTAAAAGGCATATAAAGCCCATAAAAGCCATTCCATAGAAATTCTTATGACAGGAAATCCCAGCAGTAGCTGGACTACTATCCAAACAAACTGTCTCAAAAATTAATTAATTAGTGGGTTACAATTTGCCTATACAGGTGATGATGAAGAAATATTGGTCCTAGAATATCTACATATTTTGCATACTCCTGTAAATTCCCAGTGAAACAAAGAACTCACAAGAGATGGAAAAAGCCATTGCTTTGATCAGTGTAGGATAAAAATCTATCAAGAGCTACAGGAAGAGTTAGTGAGAAATGTGAACTAAAAGTTATATGGACTTAGGTTCCCTCACAAGTCCCAGACCTGTCATTCTCCTAGCTACTAGGACGCTTTAGACCAAAGCTGTCAGGTTGAATAATAGAAAAGTTTCTGTTGCATTCTGTGGCCACTGGGTTTACAGAGAAGGAGACAATTTCACCACCCACTCTACACTTGGTTCTTTCTTCCTTGACAGATTGAACTTCTTCCAAGAATGATCTTCCACATTTAGAGCATCTGCTGGTACAGATATTTTTATAGCTTTTGATATCCACTGCAAATTTCCTTCATGAAAAAAATAGAACAAATGTATACTGTAGGTAACAATTTGAAATTGTGAGTTTGTCCACATTTCTACAACTTTGGCAATTGTAGTTTTTCTTATATTACAATTCTTCAAATGCATATAAAAAGAATGATCTTTCCTGGCGATGATGAAAGAAGTTGAAACAAGGGGTTGGTAAATGGTTTCATAAGGCAAGTGGTGTAGTTTTAAGTAAAAACAGTTAATCTAAATTTTCTTCCAAGCCTTCATATGATTGTGAAGACTTAACTGCTTTTGATAGTTACTTGCGATCAAGAATATTTGATATGGGCTGGGAAGGAGGCTCAGGGGTAGAGTGCTTGCCTTGCATGCCTGAGGCCCTGGGTTCAATTCCTCAGCACCACATAAGCAAAAAGAAAAAAGCCAGAAGTGGCGCTGTGGCTCAACTGGTAAAGCGCTAGCCTTGAGCTGAAGAGCTGAAGGACAGCACCCAGGCCCAGAGTTCAGGCCCCACAACCAGGCCCTCCCCCCCCAAAAAAAAGAATATTTGATAGTCTTTGCTGCATTTATCCTCACATTATTCACAGCATCTACACAAGCTGGACATATACCTTCACTTGCACAGAAAGCAACACCATCTAGAAAAACAAAATGGTATGCACTCATATAACTGAATATCATAAAACAATAGAAATATAAAAGAATGTCATCAAACAATAGACGTAAAGGGACTACAGATACATTCAAATCTCATCAATGTTAAAAGAAAGAAATAACACAGAGTATCTAATGATAAGCATACAGAATTCAAAAAATGCCCTTTTAATCTATGGTATTAGAAGTCTCCTTTAGGAGAAAAGAAAAAATAGTGTTTGAGAGCAATATATGTGGGTTTCTGGCATTTTTGGAAACATTCTATTTTGTGATCTGGATAGTAGTTTCATGAGTCTGTCAATTTTTTAATAATCCACTTAGTTGTATCCTTACATTTCATGAACATTTTAGGACAGGTTTTCAGAAACAAGAGTTTTTAGTTTGACTCTTAAGGTTGACCATGATCCCCTACTTGTTTTTCCAACCTTACTCTTTCTAAAAACATTATACTCTAATTATATTGAGTTATTCACATATCCAAACTCTGTTTAAATTATCTTTGGATATTCTTTTTTTGTTCACACAGTTTCACAGTAAAAATCATTTATATTTATTGATATCAAATTCTATCCATTTTTTTCAAAGTTCTGATATGCTATCTTTCATATTTGAAGACTTCCTGGATTGCAGCATATGTTCTTGCTCCAAGCTGCAATAATAAATTAAACTTCTCTAATCAAGTTCATTATACTTGATTTTTATAGTTATTATTAATTTGGCTTGTCCTCCAATTGATGCATAAGTAGGTAAAAATCTCGGAACTAGAACATCTACCCTGATATTTCTGTACTTTATATACTATCAGCATGTTGTATTAAGTCAATAATTAGATCATTTTCTGAAATTATCACGCTATTAAGCCACTGAGTAAGCCTTACAAAGCATTTATAATCATTATGTAACTCCAAGATGACCCTTGAATTAGCCTCTTCCTAGTCCAAGAGTACAGATGGGTCCTCCAGTGTCATCTTGACTCTAACCAACAAACTAATAGATGAATGGTAGAAATTTATATAATGGTTTGTCTCCTACTGAGCCTCAAATTAACAGATGAACAGAATGATGAAAGCCTGGAATTGGTAAATCTATTATAGCTCAAGGAAAAAAAGGATATTCTCTCTTGCTCACACTTACTCATATCTTTCTCCATTTACACATCTCCCTCTTTTCTCCCCTTCATTTTCAGGGGTTAATAATAATATCTAGGGATTGCTATACTTGTCAGCCATGAAAATGGCCATGTATTTTCAAGATTTTCTGGTGAAATTTAAAAAAAACAGAACCAATAGGAGGTAGGACATACATCTATTAGATTTATTATGAGGAATTGATTCACAATGCTACAGATGCTGAAAAATATCGAGATCTGAAGTGAGCAAGATGGAGACTAAGGAAAACCTGTGGTGTAATTCCAGTCCAGGATGGAAAAAGTGAGAACCAGGAACAGACTTATTATCAAAGAAAAACTGAAGTACAGATAAGACTGATGTCTTAGCTCAAATTTATTGGTACAAGTCAGGCTTTTTGCTCACTTCAGGCCTCCAACTAATTGGATAAGGTAGGTCATAACCTACCGTTAAGTAGGTCAATCTCCTTTATTCTTTCTATCAATTCATGTTTAATCTCATTTCCAAACATCTTGACAAGTGTATCAAGGCCAATATGAAGCCAAATATCCAGGCACCAATGACAGAGTCAAATGAACATAATAAAATTGACCATCACAATACTAAGGGGATTAACAGGAAAGTCTTTAAATGATCAGAATATTCTATCTACTTAAACACAGTGCTTGGTACAAAAATGGGAACGTAGCACAAGTCAGTGGATAATAACAATAGATAAGAAACATGGAGCACTTATAATGCTCACAAATATTATGCATCTTAGCCAACACAGCAATGCACTGTGCTTCTAAGAAATGTACTTCTAGGAAAACAAAGCTTCAACAATCAGGCTGGATTTTGTAAATAACGATGTGATAATTGTAACCTCCCTAACCTTGAGACTCACAAGGAATGTCAACCTGAGGATACAAAAGCAACCCAGAAGCCAGGTGCTGGATATCATGTAAGCTCTGAATCAAACTGCACAAGGATTTTTCAGTTACATGAGCCAGCAAATTCCCTACTTTGATTTAAGCCAGGTTGAGGTGAGTTTATTGGACTTTCAAGAGTAAAATTCCTAACAGATATAAAAATTGATACCAGAAATAAACCTTCATAAGGAGCACACCTACAATGTAGATATCGCCTAGTCAGGTAAGGAGAAAGGGAGGGGCTGAGAGTTCCCAGATGCAACCATAGGATCCAAGCCCAAGCCAGCCTACTCAAGTGTGGAATTTTGGTAAGAAAAAAAAAGTGTTAAGCCATCAAATAGATTTAATGGTATGAAAGTTTTTGTGGGGTTTTTTTTTCAAAAAGGCCCAAAAAGTAGTCCAGCTAAGGTAGAGACAGCAATCGGAAGCACAGCCAAGACATTGATCTAATAATGTATTTTGAATCCAGAGACAAATTTTTTATCGTCTAGATCCAGTCAGAAATTGGAACCCACACAGAAAGATAACTAAGGTGAGTTTGATAAGGAATTCTTAGAGTATTGTAAGAGCAAACATAAGATATACTAAAATTGTATATGGTACCCTAAGACTACGGAGAATACTTAAGGAAGGACACATTTGGAAAGGGGTTTTATCCATAAGCTGTGTGGCTTACTGGATAGCATTGAAATTAATAAATTTTTCCCAAGGTTGGAGCTGTTTTGTCATCATTGACCAATCAGAAAAGAACACTCTAGGAGTGCTGGTGAGGAGTGGACAATCACCAGGCGTGCAGAACAGTGGAAGGCCCGCAAAGTCCTTATTAGTAGCCAGTCATTTTAACCACTAAGTCATGTCGGTGCAAAGGCCTTATTGAAAAGGTCCGGACCCATTTGCAACAATGAGATGTACAAGACGCTATGTTGAAAAACGAACTTTACAACTTTGGCAGGCGGGGGGGTGGAAGGGGGGAGGAGGCAGGGGCAAGGAGCGTGGGAAGGGGGAAGATGGGAAGGAGAAACAAAGGAGGAGGCAACAATGCTTGATAAGAAATATACTCATTACCTTGCTCATGTGATTGTAAAACCTCTGTACGGAAACTTAGACAGGGTGTGGTACTGCCTTGGTGGGAAGCCTTGTGGGAAGCAACAGGTTTCAAAGTCCTAAAAGTGGAATGGGCACTGATGCAGACAGAAACCCTTCGAGTATCAATTTCTACATTCAGAACACATGGGTATTTCCAGACCAACGCAGCAAGGTTGGAGAAGAACCACGTTCTTGGCACATAGCAGAGGCAAATCTCCACCAGAGGTCTTTACTTGCTGGCTGTTGTCCACAGAACAGAGCCCTTCTTCTTCAGCGTCCTTCCAGTACTCGCTATGATAAAAACTTAACATAGGTCCCACTTTTTTAATAGAAGCACTAAAAGGAATTACCTACAACAGAATAAATAGTAAAGGGTGAACTTGAACCCAAAAAGAAATAAATTGATAACTGACACAAAGACTGTATGAGCTTACATTAGCCAATAAATTATGTTTTCATTTTAGACATTTTAATCTGGATATTCTGAATTTTGCAACTGAAAGATGGTGGGTCCCAATCTTAATCCCATCTATAACTAAACAGTTTTTTCACTAAAAATTGGGCTTTTCTGGGCAGCCTTTCAGCTAGTAGTTTCTGTTTTAAAACATTGAGACTTGGTCTTTTTGTCTTTAGATTCTTAGGTATTGTCCATGATATACCTGTTAGCAGCCTATCAGTAACATATTGTTGTTGTACATTCAAGAAAGCACAAACTTTAAGATAAAATGATGATGGCATTCTTATGTGTCTCAAAAAGTTGAAAAATTGAACAAATATATTTTTATGGCAACTGGCAATTTGAGTTCTCCTCAAATAATTAAGCTACTATCTGTAATAATAAAAGGCAGTCAAAACTTTCCATTGAATTACGATTGCGCTCATATTTAGTGGTTCTAGAATTCTACAGTGACAAAAAAATCAGTCTAATAAATAAATAATGGTTTTCTCAATCTCTCTCCCCACCCCATGTGTGTGTGTGTGTGTGTGTGTGTGTATGTGTGTTGTGTGTGTGTGTGAGAGAGAGAGAGAGAGAGAGCGCTGAGGGGTGGAATTCAAGAAGTAAAATCTTCGTTCTTTATTCAATACTCTTGATGGTAAGATAATTACTTTATGGAACAGATTCCCAAAACAAGTTTATAATTCTGGCTCTTCAAAAAGTTTGATTTTGAGATTAAGACTAATATATCTTTTTTTTTATAAAAAATGTATCTTTAGTAACTTTTCCTAAGTGTCTCAACAGTCTTATCTTCCTTGGCTTTTATAACCACAAAGTTTATTATTAAAGTTTGGTTCACCTCAAATATGTGCTACTGGAAAAAAAAAGAAAGAAAAGAAGTATCAAGGGGGGAGTTCATGTAAGAAGAGTAAACCCAATTTAACAGAAAACTGAAAAATTGTTGATGAAACGCTTTGTGTGTGCAGCCCAAAGGAAGCATTGAACTGGCTCTGGGAAAGGGAGGTCGGGTGAAATGATGCAGTATGTGCTGGCTTGTGCTGGATAAATGGTTCCTTTTATTGTCAGCTTGCTTGAGACTGAATGTCAACATTATACAGAAAGGTCTCAAAGGTATGCAGCAGGGAGGATGTGATACCAGCTTCCTTTACTTGGTGCTGTTAAATGAGCTCACACATTGTACAATAAAAGTTAGATAAATTGAAGGCCAATAAGTACCTAGTTTTATAGCTGTAGCTTAAGTTCAAACTCCTCATGAGTTTACGTGTGTTTCTGTGGGGAGACTGCATCTAAAACAAGATTCTAGCAGATGAAATTGACCAGAGAAAACAAGCCATGTGAATTACTATCCTCATTTGTGGTCTACTTTTTTTTTACTTTCAATAGTAATAGCACAATAGTCAGCTCTAACAATGGATGATATATTTGATTTAAAAACAGAAGAAATATATTCTATGTCTATTTAAATTTTTCTGGGTTATCTATCAGGAGCACTCATGCATTCATTCCACAAAAAATGATTGATTACTTTCTGAATACCAGGAAACCATAGTTGCAGCTTTGGAAATTGGTCTAGCATATGAGAAAGCTTTGTTGTTGAAAAAATCTATGAATATTATGTGTTAAGTGGGCACAACACTTGAAGTGGGATATGTAACAATCATTTTTATATAATGATCAAACCTCCAAACCACTTATGCATGTAAGCTTTCCAAAATGTGCACAAATGTGCACCCACACAAACACACATAGACACACACACACACACACACACACACGCACATACACAAATGGGAGAAAAGAAGGAGGAGAGGAGGAGGAAAATGATAGAGGAGACACAGAGAGAGAATACTAATATTAAGTTTATTTACCAAGTGTCACAGCACAGCTTCCAAGAAACCAAATGTAAACGGAGTAAGATTGAGCCAAGTTTGGTAGCTCAAATGTGTACTCCTAGCCATTTGAGAACTGAGGTAGGGAGGATCATGGTTCAAGCCAGTGCAATTAAAAGTTTCCAGTGTACTAAGGGCAAGTTCCTAAAAATGGACCTGATCACTTTTCCATCTCCATTACCAGTGAGATGAGGACTAAGAAATAAAGGATCATATCCTTATATATCACCCTGTACCAGAATCAACTCCAAATGGATCAAAGACCTATAAGTAAAAGCAGATACTCTGAAAACATTACAGGAAGGAATAGGAGAAACTCTAGGGTTCCTTGGCACAAGCCAAAATTTTCTTAATAAAGACCCAGAAACAACAAATCAAAGAAAGTTTGGACAAATGGGATTGCATTAAACCTCAGAGCTTCTGCGTGGTAAAAGACATAGCTAGAAAGATCAATAGAAAGCCCACAGATTGGGAGAAGATCTTCACTAGCCATATAACAGACAAGGGCCTCATATCTAAAATATGATTAGAACTCCAAAAATTAAATCCCCCAACAACAAATCCTCAAAGAAACAATTGCCCCATCAACAAGTGGGCTAAAGACTTAAAGAGAGACTTCTCTGAAGAGGAAAGAAGGATGGCCAGTAGACACATGAAGAAATGTTCAACTTCTCTAGCCATAAAAGAAATGCAAGTCAAAACAACATTGAAGTTCCTCCTCACCCCAGTTAGAATGGCTATAATCAAGAAATCTAATAATGACAGATGCCGGAGGGGATGTGGCCAAAAGGAACCCTACTGCACTATTGGTGGGAGTGTAAACTTGTTCAACCACTCTGGAAAGCAGTATGGAGTTTCCACAAAAGACTACACATAGAGCTCTCCTGTGACCCAGCAATCCCACTTCTGGGCATTTACCTCAATGACCACAAACAAAGGCCATACTAAAGTTACGAACACAATTATGTTTATCGCAGCATTATTCACCATAGCTAAGATATGGAACCAATCCAGATCCCCCCAGTAAATGAATAGATCAAGAAAATGTGAGATAGATAGATATAGATAGATAGGTGGATAGATAGATAGATAGATAGATAGATAGATAGATAGATAGATAGATAGATAGATAGAGATACAGATATAATGGAATTCTATGTTTCCATCACAAAGAATGACACTGCCCCATTTGTTAGGAAATGGAAAGACTTGGAAAAAATCATATTAAGTGAAGTAATCCAGGCCCAAAGAAACACGGGTTTTGTTGTTTCCTTTATTTGCAATAACTAATATATGTCTAGGATAATCTTACCAGACAAGCAGAAAAGGTCACAAGCTATGTACATATGACCATATAAGATGATACTAAGTGAAATGAACCCCAAAATATAGAAATAAGAGATTTTTCTTTATTGTTGTTATTTTAATGTACTATGTAATTTTTTTGTTTCTTTTATATGTTCTTCCCCCTATGGGATATCCCCTGTTGTCACTGTATTTTGGATATACATTTATCTAATTTGGGGAGGGGAAAGGTAATAACAAAGTGCTGAAACTAAGACACAGGATGACCCATTGCAACAATGATACTCACAAGACACTGTGTTGGAAATGAACTTTACAACTTGGTGGGGGGGAGGGGAATTGGGGAGGTAGAGGAGGGAAGGGATAATAGGAGAAAAACAAAGGAGGGGGTAACAATGCCGGACAAGAAATGTACTCATTGCCTTGCTTATGTACCTACTATAACCTCTCTGTACAGCATCTTTACAAAAAATAAAATCAGAAAGAAAGAAAGAAAGAAAGAAAGAAAGAAAGAAAGAAAGAAAGAAAGAAAGAAAGAAAGAAAGAAAGAAAGAGAAAGAAAGAAAGAAGGAAGGAAGGAAGGAAGGAAGGAAGGAAGGAAGACAGGCTGTCAGAGATACTGTTCTGACTTTAGCCATCACCTATTTAATAATAATTCCTAAAATTTTACTTCCTGAATATTTCCTTCATTAGATTCAGGACTGGACTCCTATTTTGAATTCTCTTCTGAATATATCTACAACTTGCCCTACAAAGATATCAAACTGAGATGTTATAGGGCAAAATAGATTCTCTATAAAACATGTTTTTCATCCTGTATTTCCTGGTTCAACAAATGGTATTACATCCTTTAGGGTCATTACAAAAAGAAACCGTGCAGTGAATAGGAGCTTGGATTCTGGAAACTGTCAAGCAGCCATGCTCAAACCTAGCCTCCATAAATTACTAATGGTATGGTACTTCTAGTCTGATCAGGCTACTGTAACAAAATACCATTTAAACCATCTAGTAGTTTAAATAACAATTCTCATAGTTCTGGATACTAATAGGCCAATGTCAGGATTTTGATAGAGACCTGATAGAGAGAGAGAAAGAGAGACAGAGACAGAGAGGTATTTCTCTAATTTCTTCTTATAAGGACACTAACACTAATTCCATTATGAGAACTCCACCCTCATGACCTTCTCCAAACTTAATTACCTTTCAAAGAACCCATCTCCCAATACTATCAAATTAGCTTTAGAGTTAGGGGTCACCTTATCAGTTTGTCAGCATCTATTTTATTTCATAGCAATATAGCTGGTAAATTACTTTGTAGAGTTTCAATTCTCTCATCATCTCTTTTAAATTTCAAAAGTTTTTAAGATGATTACACAACTGCTTTTCCAAACCACAAAATTAATCTTGTGAACTAGACATCTGAAAATTATCTTCAGCTTCTTTCTTTCCCTTAGTTTCTGCCTCTCCTTAGCAACTGACCTCTAAGGTTTATCAGTTCCATTTTTAAATGCATCTTAATATATGCATTTGTCCTTTGTCACTTCCAACCATGTTAATATAAGATCTGACCAGACCTCAACCTGCCTATTCCCAGCTCTACTTAGCTATCCTTCAGACTGTTGCTAGAGATAACTTAAAAAAAAAAAAAGCATAAATCAGACCATAGCTCTTGACTCACTTTCAAAGTTTTGCAGTGGCTTCCTCTATCCTACTAGTCACACTAAACTCTTTTGCATCTGATAGGGATAGATTTTCCTGGAATAACCTTTTTAGTGTCACCCTATATCATTTCCCATTGTTCTTTCATTTTATACTGTCATTCTCTGAGAAAACTCTTTTGCCTTTATGACTTTCTCTTTCCCCATATCCTCAGTCCCCACTTCTCCTCTGAGAATTCCTGATCAAACTCCAAGGCCCAGCTCTAATGTGATTTCCTCTCTCCTGTCATTTCAGAACCCCCAAATGACACATGCATTGCTCTCCATCCATTTCCCACAGGACTGAATACAGCCTGTCATAGCTTATATCACACTCTAGTACAGTTATTAATTTACTTATCTATCTTCTCAGCTAGACTCTGGGCTTCTCCTTGGAGAAACAGATAGTGAAATATTTATTCTACATCAGCAGTCCTAACATACTTCCTGAAGCATACGAATGCATAGGATATACTTTATAGACATCTGTTGTGAAAAATGAATAAATAGGGGGAACTTTGTAACGACTACTTGACTGGCACCTTCGATCATTAAATATAATGCTAACTAAATCCAAATTCAGGTTCATAGAAAAAGAAATTCTTTCAAAGTAGGTACTTGAAAGACATTATGTTTAGTTATCTTTGCTAACCCCAAAGTTCTGTCATTTATTAAGAACAGAACTAAAGTTTTCCTCCAGGCATGCATATGGTTAGGTAGACATAACTTTGAGAATATGATCTAGTGTGTGGTTTAGGGTATAGTTTTACTGTCTTCTATCATATTAACCTCAATAAATTGTACTTTATGACTTTTATTCTTTTCAATTAAACAAAATTGAAATTATGCACAAGAGCTGATACTTCAAAATAGTAACATAGTAAAGGAAGTGTCTGATTCTAAAACCTTATCAGCTTTCAGATATATGTGAGTACTCAGCACTAAACATCTATTAGGGAGATCCTATCACTCTGTGTCTATTACTAGAAAACAGGAACAAATATGTCAAGGCCTGAACATTTAAACCGTTATGATGTGTTTTTTTAAAGCTGTCCACAGAGGGCTATTTATTTTATTAGAAAATTATAAGCAAATGACATTTATTTAATGCTTTTCAATATATAGGTGCATTTCATGTCAAAATTGTGTCATGTATTTGTGTAAAAACTCCGTCAGGCACTGGTGCCTAAGAAAGTAAGGTACCATGGAGAAAATTTCTTGCTGAAGGATACAACGTATGCTCAATTAAACAAATACAACATGTGTAATGATCTGATTCCATCTCAGGAAGAGCTGTCAGCTTTCTGCTCTGGAATCAGAATTTTCCTAATATTTGAACTCCTCAGTAATTCCCGTATCACATCACAAATGATGCAATCTTTGAATTGATATTTCAGAGAAAGTTAAACTTTTCTTTATCTTTTTGCTTTGACACTCAAAAATTCTTGGCAATGTCACCCTTAAATTCTCATATACTATGTGTCTTTACTCCCTTTCCATACCTCTCTAAACTTGTAAAATTTCTTAAGTACAAGTTAAAGAAACTATGTATAAAATACAAATATCATAGCCAATTTTTTCCAGAGGAATCAGTTATCGTTTTGCTGCTAATTTACTTGAGAAAAACTTTTCAAGTCAATTATTTTTTTCAAATATCAAATATACCTATATATACTTCCAAATAAATGTGGTGATAATGAATATGGTGGGAAATTCTACCACATTTTTTTCAATATGTATATTTTTTTATTTTGACTTAATTTTACTACTTTGTGTGTGTCGGAGAAGAGAGGGCTTTGAATACAGGGCCTGGGTGCTGTCCCTAAGCTTGGTTCCTTAAGGCTGGTGTTCTACTTGAGCCACAAATTCACTTCCAATTTTTGATGGTTAATTGTTGATAGGGTATTACAGACTTGCCTGCCCAGGCTGGTTTTGAACCACTGTTCCCAGATCTCAACTTCCTGAGACATACCACTAGTGGCTCACTCCTAGAGTTGCACGCGTAAGCTACTGGTATCCAGTATGTCATTTATTATTTTTAAATGGTTGTACAAAGGGAGTCTCTCCTTATCTTTCACAATCCTACTCAATACCCTTTTGATAGTCTGTTTTTGACAAGTTTATAACAATTCTGAGTTTCCAAGAGAACAGAGATTATATACAGACCTGGTACATACTAGCTTTTCCACAAAAAAATAGGCAACAATAAATATGTAACACTTAAGACATTTTTCTATATATTCTAAGGAAAGATTGTTTCTGAACATGAATTCTCTGCCATGACATAATAAAATGATATTCTATGTTAATAAACTGCCATCTACTGGATTTGTTCATTTAATACACATTACTTTTATAGACATCCCTTTTATTACTGATGATTTCTTTTTCAGCTGTTTCTTGACATTCTTTCTTTCCCTGTTCCAGCAATGTATGCTCCTATAGACCAAGGGGGAAAATGTTCCAACTAATTATAGTCTTACCAAATCCTTTCACCTCATTTGAGACTTAGATTGATTATTCACAATGTCATGAAGGCATGTCAGTTTGAGACAAGAGGAGGTTTAGAGAGGTTTAGACTTTGCAGAGTGCCACCTGTTTCTAAAGGGCATATTCATTAAAAAGCTCCAGGTGCAAGTAGTGGAAGCAAAATGGCATAATGAAGTCCTTCAGCTCCTTGTGCACCTTTGAATTAATAACATCCTCCTTCAGCTTTAGCAGATTGGGCACCACATTTGCTACAGAAAACTTAGAAGATTCTACATCTTTCTCTGAATAAGGTAAATTGTCATTTATCTGTGACCAGAGTCAAAAGAATTAACAAAGACTACATACTTCTGGCACAATCTGCTTTAGGAGAAAAAAATAGCTAAAAGCCAATGCATTAATAGTTAATCAATAAGCAATTACTAATATGTGCCACTGATAAAATGTTGCCTTTTTTTCTGTCCTATATCCACACATAGAAATCCAATCAATTCTCATACTGATATCTGAGGGCAATGTGAAATTCTGAGTTTTATAAACACATGGGGTGGTGAGTAAGGGATTACAAATGAATTCACTGAAATGCAATAGACTTTAAGGAGAGTGCAAATAGTGAACTTCCTTTAAAAGACCAAATCAAAGCACACCAAATGAGTACCAGGAAATGGGTACTTTCAAGAGGGGAGGGGGGAGGCCAAGGAGAGAGGGATAGAAGAATGAAGGGGGAGGAGGGGAGAATGCAGGCAAGAGTTCATTGTATATACCACAAAACTGAGAAATACAAGGGAAGGGGTAGGTTGAAGGGAGGTGAAAATGATGAAGTGATGATACAGATCAAGATACATTGCACGCATAAACTTCTTTATTAAAAAATTAAATACATAACCTAAAATTAAGACAAGTAAGGGAAGAGGTGGGTTGGGAGGAGGAGGTGATAATGTTGAAAAGGGTGACATTGATCAGATGCACTGTATTCATAAACTGCTTTGGTGAATGGCAACTCCTTTGTACAACTACTGAAAGATAATAAAATATATTTAATGGGAAAGGAAAGTTTAGAGTTAGCAAATAACTGCTTTTATTAGACAATGTCATTGGTATTTCATATTTTACCTACATTACAGCTTGAACAGGTAGATATCATTATCCTCATTTTGACATTAACTATGACTAAGGCTCAAATAAAAGCTAATATTTATTGATTAATTATTATTTTCCTATCATTGTCTTCATTACTGTATAGATATTGCTGCAATTAATCCTTAGAATCACAATCAGGAGGTGATATTGTTACCGCCCTCATTGCATTAGAAGTAATTATAGTAAATAACCTAACCAAGATTATACAAATTAATATGCAGTGCATATTGGATTTGAACTCAGTTCTTGTTTACCCAAACGTTAGACTATGAATATATGTGTGTGGTAGATGTGGGCTATAATGTTAAATATATATTAGTATTTTGGTTTTGAAAATTGGCAACTGTGTATATATCATTTTCAAGCATTATCTCATTTATAATTCATGTAGCCATTACTATATGCTATACACTCTTTATACAAACACTTACAAATATAGTACTTATTTAAATACTCCATCAACAACATGATGCATTATTATTCCTATTACACAGATGAGAAAACAGAGGGGTAGAACAACCTTAGTTCCAAAGGCCCGTGATTTTAACCATTAAACAATTTAAAGAAATCATTCTTGGTTTATTGAAGCAAATGTTTGCAACACTCATCATAATTAAACATTTTGTTGCCTACCAAGTAAAATCGTTATGTACATTTGAAAAAGAGTGGGTGGGAATCAAGCCCATACAATTTCACATTGGTCATATGTGTACCATTTCAATAATGGAAAAAATACAATTCCTCATTTTATTTGTTCTAAAAACTCTAGCACGACTACTTTCCAGGTGCTAGAGTTATGAAATAAGACTCACTTCCCATCTGTGAGGAAATGAAGAAACATAAATAGGCAATTAAAATATAAAGGGATAATTACTAAAGTTGAGGTTATATGATACATTGCATATAATCTGAAGAGTTCATACATAGGATAAGGCTAGCACATATAATAAAAGTCAACAAATAATGTTCTATAATAATTGCAATCTTTTTTAAAATGCCAATAATATTTGTGTGAACCAAAGTTGGAATTCCATACAAATTTTATGCTATGTCTATTTTTTGTTTCAGAAAAGCCTTATGCATGTTTTTATTTTCCATCTCTGAGATTTTTAATCTCTGACAATTATTTATTATTTGCTAGTCCTGATTTCCCAGGCCTTCTTAATGGGGCCTATCCATACAAAATCCAGTCCTAATTAATCAGATATCTTGCAAATAAAGAGACATCAGTGTGGTTCAGCTTAAGCAAAGAAAAAATGTGCTGAATTGGCTTGTATAGCTAGGGATTCCAAAGAATAGAACTGATTTAAATAGGGCTAAATTCAGAGGTTCAAATTCACAGTTCACATTTCAAGCCAGGTGTAGTGGTATATACCTTAATTCCAACAAGTAAGCAACTGAGGCAGGAGGATTATTTGCAGGAGGATTAGTTGGCTAAGTAGTAAATTCCATGATAAGCTGAGCTTGATAATCAGAAAGTGTCTTAATGAAAGAATATCTCTTTATAGCTACTCTTTACAGTACTCCTTCTCCCTCACTAATTTTCTCCATGAGTTATTGTTTCTTCTTACCTTCTGTAGATATTCTCTCTATGTGTACTGTCATTTTCACATATACACAGCTTAGTAACTCTAAGGAAGAGAGAACTTCTTTTTTTTGGGGGGAGGGTCCGGTCGTGGGCCTAAACTCTGGGCCTGGGTGCTGTCCCTCAGCTCTTCAGCTCAAGGCTAGTGCTCTACCACTTGAGCCACAGTACCACTTCTGGCTTTTTTTTCTGCTTATGTGGTGCTGAGAAAGCGAACCCAGGGCCTCAGGCATGCAAGGCAAGTGCTCTACCACTGAGCCACCTTCCCAGCCCCAGAAGAGAGAACTTCTGACTCCCAATGTTCCTAAGAAAATCTTCATAGGATTTTGATTGGAATTTCCTTATTTAGCCTTTAACCAATCTCCATGATGAGGGAAGCTAATACACAGGATTGACTTATCAAAATTTTTTAATTGCAACAAATTTTACTCATCATTTCAAAAGGACAGGCAATCAAGAGATCAATATTGAGCAGAAGAAGGTCTAGGGTATTCTATCTCACTTGCCAGATTCTTCCTTTCAGAAGGCCAGGTTAACAAACAAGTTTTCTATGGGCCTTTGTACATTATATGACAAGGCAAGGGAATGTAACTTGTGAAACATCTCTGTTTATGACACAGTTATAAAATTATGTAATATTACATGACATCCTCTAGGAAAGCCATGTCCTAGAAATAAATAAATTCCAGGTTAATTTACTATAAGTAATTCTTACATAGGGAGACCCAGGTTTAGGCTTTCTGTTAAATAAAAAATGTTTCCTCTTCCTGTTTAAAATCATTATCTTATTTATCTAAATTTTCCGTTGACAAGAGTATTACACCAGGCTACCTGTTTTCTTTTCTCTAGTGTTATGAAAGGAAGTGAACAGTTCACAGACAAGTTAATTTACTTCTTTTTCTTTAGGAGATTGGGCATTTGTATTGGAAAATAAGAATCCCAAATTATGATAAAAGGTTCCCAGAAGCGCCTGAAGCAGGACACAAAGAGGAAAGCATGCCAACCAGATATGAATTGGGACTGCTCTAGTATACTGCTGTTGTTCAGACAGGAGATGTTAAAGGTTCCGATGATGTTACATCTTTGCTATTCTGAACTTTGTTTACTGTCTTAGTTTGTTTCTGTGAAATAGCTCCAGCCATGTTCTATAGCTCACAGACTACAGCAGAAGAACAAATAGTGGCAGTGAAGAATGGAAATTGGGCCAAGTATGGGGCTGTTCAAACAAAGCAGAGAAATGCTTAACAAGATCTCACAAGAGACATTAGAATGCAAGTAGAAGGACCAAGCCTGGTATTGCATGCCTATAATCAGTTCCTCTAGAGGTAGAGACAGGAAAATCACAAGTATGAGGCTAGTCCTAGAAAAGGTCTCAATGAGACTTTGTCTCGATGGCAAACAGAAGTATAGCACGGTGCTAGAAAGTTTGCTAGCATATATAAGGTTCTGGATTCCATCCTCATCACATTAAGGGGAAAATGGAAAATATATAAATATTTAAACTAGGCTGTTTTCTATCCTAGTCTCAAGTCTTTGCATCTATTTCCTTAGAGAAACTTCAAATTCTAATAGAGCAACGGAATCTCTTTTGCAAGCAAACAACCACCCTACTAACCTAATGCTCCAACTGTGCTATAATACTCTTTTTAGCTGCAATATCTAGGCCTGTACCTGCTGAGTGAATCAATTAAAAATGAGTGTGTTTTTAGAATCTATTATCCCATTTGTTATGTACAATAAACCTAATGAAGTCTTTTGTTTAAAAAATCTTTTGTCTTATCATATATTGATGGCAAATTTCAGTATGTTTTATTCTAATTACAGTATGATTATTACCATAAATTTGCACATCATTTTGTATTGTTCCAATGTTTATTTTTTCTTTAACATATATACACAAGTAAACACTGCAGAAAATTTGCAAATGACACTATATATCAGCTTTGTCTCTCAGTCTCTAGCAGGGCCAGCCTCCTTGACCTAATTAGAATTTTCCACTCCCATATGGCTAGTAAATACTATAATTAATTTATAAAGGACTCTGCAACACCAGCTGGCAAAAATTTCCAACCAATGCTTTCCCCAGAAAGAAAAGAGCCTGTAAGATGAGATCAGATAAGTATGTGCTCTTGCCTGTGTATTTACCTCTTTTAATCCAGTGACTTTCTAAGAAAGTGAAATTGTTAGACATTAAGGAAACACTGTTTAGTAAATTCTTGTCATTTCTTCCAGAATGTTTCTTTAAATTGTGGAGGGTGGGGTTGGGGAATATATGACAGAATGTGCTCAGAAATGTATATTTGAGGTATGTGAGACTTGAGTATCAAAGAATACTTGCAAATGTTCTGTTCATGCTAATAAACTAGTATGCTGTTTTCAAAAGGAAGCCAAAGAGAAAAAGATGGACAATTAGTTTAACCAAGATTTTTCAGTACTTGACAATTCCACAATAACACTGGTCATCTTCATAGCATCTACCTACTCAAGAGCCTAGTCAAGTTGGCAAGATTTTAAGATGGCTCCCAAGATCATTACTGCCCTGTGGTAAACCCTGTCTTGTGAACATAAAGGGATGCCACTCCATTAAGTTATTAGCAAAGGTGGTGAAGTACTTCCTGGTATAATCTCATTATATTAAATATAAGACTGTAGCAATAATAATAGTAGAAATAGTGAAGGTATCACCAGTAGCAGACTATAAAGAAACTATACTGTAGCTTTGGAAAAGTAAACTATATGTTTTCAAAAGGCTACGATGATCCAGACCTGTGGTCAGTCTCTTGGAGGAACACGAAAGCCCTGGGAAATATTTGGAAAGCCTGTGGAGAGTTCAGTGGTGTAGCTCCAAGGACTATGCTCAGAATATGATATAGCAGCCCTCTAAACCTTGATGCTCACTGGTTAGACTCTGAGTTCTAAAATCCAATTTAAACATCAGCGAACTTGGCACTAACAGAAACTGAGATATTCTAAAAATGTGTTGTTTGGAGCTGGTAAATTTGTGCTAATTTCTTACACAGCACAAGAAAACCATTACAAGAACCAGGTGCCATTTCTTTTCTCCTTTTCCCAAGGGGTGCCTCCTAGCGGTCACGGCCATTAGACCATATCTCTGCATACTTCTCATAAGGAACTGCATCAAAGGTGCACCCAGGCTAAGAAGTTCCAGTAGAGATGTCTTAAATAAAAGAGACAGAGAAAGTTGGACACTTTAGCAACACTATATTCCATCCAGGGATGCTCCTATGGCATTTAAATCCATGATGAAAGTATCTAGGCAGGAACTATCTATAACAGTAATTGGTTCACAAAAGAAACTACAGAGCCATGAATGGTGTCTCAGAGCTGTAATTTCAGCTACTCAGAAGGCAGAGATCAAGAGGATCTGAGTTTGAGACCAGCCCAAGCAAAATGTTAGTGAGACCCCATTTTAATCAATATGTTGAGCATGATGGTGTGTGTCTGTAATCCCAACTACTTGGAAGCATGGGAAGAGGATCATTCTCCAAGGCAGGCTCATAGCAAAAACTCTTAAACCCATCCAAAAATAAATGAAAGACAAAAAGATCTGGGTGCATGACTTAAGTGGCAGAGTCTAGCAAGCATGATATCTTGAGTTTATGCCCCAAACCCCACAAGTAAGAAAGGAAGAGAGAAAGAAAGAGAGAAAGAAAGAGAGAAAGAAAGGAAGAAATAGAGAGAGGGAGGTGGAGGAAGGGAGGGAAAGGAAGGAACAAGCGAAGGAAGGAAGGAAGGAAGGAAGGAAGGAAGGAAGGAAGGAAGGAAGGAGAGACAAACAATTGGCAAGTCATAGGGTAGTCCTTAAGGGTAGACTTAGGGCAAGGAACATGTACTAACATTACACATGAAAACTTTTCCTAGTTTTCCAGTACCACTTCTTCATGTTGCAAGACAAAGTTAGCAATCCTGTTATTTACAATGCCATAATTCTTTGGATGCTTTTAAAAATGGAAACATCTTTTTCCTCTCAAGTTTCCTAATGTCATTTTTTGCTCTTTCTTTTTATTGTTAAGGTAATGTACAGAGGCATTACAGTTACATAAGTAAGGTAATAAGTACATTTCTTGTCAAACTTGGTACCCCTTCCCTCATTTTTCTCCTACTTTCCTTCCCCCACCCCCCAAGTTGTACAGATCCTTTCCAACATGTTGTCTTGTATATATCACTGATACATCGGGTTCCCCCCTTGTCCTTTGTCTCACCATTCTTTTGTTCCCCTTCCCTTCCCTAATTCAAATAAACATATATACAATACCAGGGTACCAAAATCAAATACAATGACAACAGGGGACATACCATAGGGGAAAGAACATACAATACAAACGAGAAATCACATAGTTCATTAAAAACAACAACAGCAAAGAAAAACCTCTTGTGTCCATGTCTTGGAGTTCATTTCACTTAGTATCATTTTATATGGTCATATGTACAGTGCTATTGAGGTATTCTGCTCATCTCCTAAGATGATCCTAGACATGTACTAATTATTGTAAATAAGGGAAATCATGGGACCTGTTTCTTTGGGCCTGGCTTACTTCACTTAATATGATTTTTTTCCAAGTCTTTCCATTTCCTAACAAATGGGATGGTGATGTTCCATATAAATAATATATATTATATATATACATATATATAATCACATTTTCTTGATCCATTCATCTACTGAGGGGCATCTGGGTTGGTTCCATATCTTAGCTATGGTGAATAATGCTGCCTAAGCCATTTGTTTAATGTTGATTATGTCAAAACTTACATCGCTACAACATCTATTGTGCAGCCTGTTAAAAATGCCTTCTAATGACTCTCAAAATGTTGTCAATAAGAGAACGACAAATGCAGGGCTATTCAGAGAATGCAGGAAAGCCCTAAAAGAAGTCAATGGCTATCTGAGATGCCAGAGGAGCCTGTATAGGGGTGATAGGACTATCCTGTTTATTAGCAACAGGGCAGGGGTGGGGAGATTCCAGGATAAAGGACTTTAACAGCCACTTTGCCTCCCTTAGGTGCTCTTGAACACACATTCACATAGGCAACTCCAGCCCAAAGATAAGAACTGGAAAACTAGAAAATGGGTAGTACAGAATTTATCTTGTGCATAAATTAATGAAAAATCACCTTCACATCAATGACCTAGTTCCTGAGTGCTGTATGCATAGAATACATACCAAGTAGAATAGCAAAGGCTTGGCAAAGCCAGTTGACATGGAACTGATACAGACAAGCAAAAGTGAATAAAACTTATGAACTGTTTGCTAGAACAAAACAGTCAACATTTCCCCAAAGGTATTTTTTGTTTTTGTTTTCTCTTGTTTTGTGTCTTTATCAAGACCAAGGTGGATGCCACATAAGATTAAAAATATACAAGATAAAATTCATAATTAGCCAACATAAAAGAATTTGAAAAATATAACCAATTCTCACAAGAATATATAATCAACAACTGGTAGCTATCAGATAATAATGAATTAAAATTTTCAAAAATGTTAAAGTAGTTTAAGAATTTTTCTTATATACACACATATGTGTGTGTTTCTAGATAATTTCTTGGTTTATGTACCAGAATCCATACATCAATGTTCACACTAGGATTCGTTGTAATGGCAAACCTAATAAAAGAAGGGCTAGAGAATCAGAGCACATTACATGTATAGAGAACTAAAAGACACTAGAGCTGCATGTAATTACATGTCACCACTCAGTATTAATTTTAAAACATTAATATTATATGTAAAAAAGAAAATCTTACATAATAAACTATCCTATGTGGCACATCAGTAATTAAACATGTAACTACATAAATTAAATTTTTATTTTTTAATATGTATGAATGTACGTTATGGGGACTTGCTATGCTTTCCAGACTAGGCTCAAGTTAATGACCCTCTGGTATTACAAAAAGGCACCACTACACCTAGCGAAGCAAAACTTTAAAAGGCAAAGGAACAAATTCAAAAGACATAACTGTTTTCTACTTGAAAGAGGGATGGGATGAGGAATGACAGCAATTTTCACAATAGTGCCAAGATCCTAGTTCTCAAGTGACTGGTTGGCTCCTTTATTACACTGCTTAGCTGTTATATCTATGTAGGGTTGTCAGAAAATATTAGGTTTCAAAAGCCCAGCACCAGTGGCTCACACCTGTCATTCTGAACTACTCTGAAGGGAGAGATCTGAGACTCACACTTTGAAGCCAGCCCAGGCAGGAAAAGTCCAGGAGACTCTTATTTCTAATTAACCACCAAAAAAACAGAAGTGGATCTGTGGCTCAAGTGATAGAGTTCTAGCCCAAACACAAAAACAAAATAAAAAAAAAAAACAAACGAACGAAAAAAACCCTCAGGACAGCACACAGGCCCTGAGTTCAAGTCCCAGTAATGGCCAAAACAACAACAACAACAAAGAAAGAAAATAAACTAAAACCTTGAAAAGAAATTTCTCACAATAAACAAAATGCTCAAGGTTGGTACTCTGT
This sequence comes from Dipodomys ordii, assembly GCF_000151885.1. Lineage (NCBI taxonomy): Eukaryota > Metazoa > Chordata > Mammalia > Rodentia > Heteromyidae > Dipodomys > Dipodomys ordii. Next base: position 10,043,119 of record NW_012267267.1, on the reverse strand, counting down.
CAGTTGAGCCAAACCTGCACTCCCTTATTCACAGAAAGTTTTATGAACTTGTTGGATGCTATACCATCATGAGGCTAATTAGAGAATGAATACAGGAGGTGAAAAATAATTCAAGGCCTAGGAATTTTTTTAAAAATTGGATACAGAAGAACTAATAAAGAGACCTTTTTATGTCTGGCCAGTTATAAAGGATTAAAATGAATATTGTTGTTAGTTTATATATAATACTAAGGATAAATGTGTTAAACCTGCATAATTATAAGTCTAGGATCCTCCCTCAGTATGAAAGTCTTTGATCATGCTGTTGAACTATCTGCCTAGAAGCTTTCTTTATTCTGTCTACTGAGTCAGGTACAGTGTTCAGAGCCTAGACCCTACAATTACCAGGAGTGCATTTAAAAAAAAAAAACTTCACTTCTAAAAAATGTGGTAGGTTGTCTTAAAATTATCTCTACTTTTATAGATACAAAAATATTGGCTTAAAAGGTGGTTCTCGGAAAAAGGAGTAAATTGCAGATACAAAAATATTGGCTTAAAAGGTGGTTCTCGGAAAAAGGAGTAAATTGCAGTCAATATATATACTACAAAATGAAAAACAATGAGGGGAGGGGTAGGTTGGGGGAGTGGAGTGAGAAAGTTGAAAGGGGCCACATTGATCAAGATACATTGTTTTCATAAACCGCTTTGTTGAATGGCAACTTCTTTGTATAGCTACTTTATTTTTTTAAATTTGTATAGATACTTTAAAAATAATAACATTCTAAAAAGAAAAGATATTCTTAGGAAAGAATAATTACACTGATGATTCGGCATACACAGCCCAATACTAAGTGATTTCAAAAATCAGTATTCTTAGGAATATTTTGGGGAATAATTTAATAATATGTGTTAAAATTGGCAAACTATTGTCCTGAAGTGTCTGTAAAGTTACTGAAATGTAAGGCTGGGAATGCAGCTTCGTGGTAGAATGCGTGCCTAGCATGCATTAAGCCCTGGGTTCTATTCCTCAGTACCACGTAAACAGGCAAAACCAGAGAGGGGCACTGTGGCTCAAGTAGTAGAGTGCTGGCCTTGAACAAAACCTCAGGGACAGTGCAGTGCCCAGGCCCTCAGTTCAAGCCTCAGAACTGGAAAAAAATAAAAAGTTACTGAAATGTGAAGAGATTTAATCAAGATGCACCGTAAATTACTAAATGGCAACTCTTCTGCACAACTACTTAAATAGATTTTTAAGTTAAAAAAATAAAATTCCTTCCCCCAATAGAAATAAATGCACATTATATGATGATGTCTAAAGAAACACATCAATCTCGGGGGGCGGGGGGGGGGACTGGGTCCTCCATCCTCTCTTAAGTAACCTCCACAACTTGGACCAGCCCATGCTAGCCGACCCCAGAACCCACGCTGAGCGACCTGTCCTTCCTAGCTTCCACTTCCGCCGCCATTCCTCTAGCTCCGCCCACCTGAGCGGAAGGACTTTCCTTTAGGGGTCCTCCCGCCTGTAGGGGGCTCTCCGAAAATTCTAGTGCCACGAAGGCCGCCGGTCTAGGCTGTCCCAACGACGCCTGTTCAGTTGCTCTTAGAAAAGACGTTTATACTATAACTTTGGGGTCAGGAAACAATCTCCCTGACATCTTAGCCTGGAGAGTAACGTTCCACTCAGCGCGGGTCTCAAGGGCCAGATTGTCAAACCCCGAGGCGGTGCTGGGCGGGAATCAGGCAGGACGAGGGCAGCCCCGAGGAGGAGAAAGCCCCCAACCCGCTTCCTCCGGTGAAGACGTAGCTGCGGGTGGCGGCGGTAGTAGCGGCGTCCAAGATGTCGACCAAAAATTTCCGAGTCAGTGACGGGGACTGGATTTGCCCTGACAAAAAGTGAGTCTAAGAAGAGCGCCGGGCTGGGACTGGGTCTCCTAACGGAGCCTTGCGGAGGCTTCCCGCCCGACCTTACTACTAGTTTGTGAGTCGTGTGTTTTTCCCCTCCTCACGGGCGGGTGGAGGCGGCGAACTGCCGGCCGCGTCCGGGGCGGGAAGCGGCGGCCGCGCTTCTCCTGAGAGAAGGGGTCGCGGGCGGAGCGGGAGGCTTTGTGTCGGGTCTGGCGGCCGTGTCTCCTCGTCTGTGATCCATCCGAGGTGGCGTCGGACTCGTGGGGTGCTAGGCCGCCCCCCCCCCACTCCGGCCGGGCCTGTGCACACCGCCGCCCCGCCGCGGCCCGGGCCCGGCTTCGGCGACCCGGAAAGCCTGCCCGGTGGAGGCCGGCGCGCGGCCGGGCCTCCCACGTGACTTCGTCCTGGGAACTTGACGGATTCCCGTAGGCCAGGGTAGGGCCTTGTTTTCCCTGGCTGGGCCTTTTCCCTCCTGTCATTTCCCGTGTTTGGGCCCTTTTTAGGGGTGGTGTTGGGGGGGGGGGGAGTCAGGTTTTCCATTGCTTATTCCTTTACCCTAATGCCTTTGGTTGGGGAAATTCGGACTGACTTTTTCTCTTTCGCGCTGTGTTAATTTCTTCACAGGGAATGGAGCTCTCTCCCCTCTTCAGAGCTTTGATTTTTTTTGCCTGCTCAGCCCTGGAGGTGCCTGAGCACGTGTCTGCCTTCTATTTATTTTTAACATTGTTGCTCTTACTCAATTGTCTGTCTGTCAGATCTTTCCAGGAAGGGTAAGCAGAGAGATGGAACTGTTTGGGAACAACCAAAGAGATGGTAGCCAGGCGCTGGTGGTGGCCCATGCCTGTAAGTGATCTTAGCTGCTCGGGAGGCTGAGATCCAAGGCTGGGGATTGGTTTAAAGCCAGCCCAGGCAGGAAAGTCTCTGACCTTTATTTTTCCAGTGAACCACACCAAAGCCGGAAGGAGTTGTGGAAATGGTGGAATGCTAGCCCTGAATGAAAAAGCTAAGGGACAGCTTTCTGGCCCTTATTTCAAGCCCCAGTCAGTACCAGCACCAAAAAACAAACCAACCCACTTCTTGTTCCTAGCCACAGATTGACTGAAGAGCAAAAATTAGAACTCAGTTCTCTTGTGTTTTTTTTTTTGACCACCTCTTTTTAAGTATTTCATCTTTACCAAAAAAGGAGAATTACTGTTTTACAACGAACACATGAAAAGTAATATGAATCGTGTATGTAGAGCAGAGAAACTAATCGATATCTATTAATAGTAGGTAGCTGTTAGGTAGATGTTATTGATATTGATAGGTAGCTGTTATTGATATTGTTAGCCTTGATAGCTATTAATAGTTCTTCAATATTAGGACCATGAAAAAAGTTGATTGAATATAAATTATGCCGGGAATATAATTTTTGTAAGTGGAATGATACTTAAAAACCCTAGAACAGCTTCTGACTGCATTAGTGGTCACCTGTAGAACAGTGTGCTATATTCTCAGTAAAGAATATTATATATATTCCTTTGTGAGATACAAGTGGCTCATTCTTGCAATCCTGACTACTCAGCAGGTTCAGATCTGAGGATCATAGTTCAAAATCAGCAAAGCAGGAAAGTGGAGTAGGCACTTATCTCCAATTAACCATCAAAAAAGCCAAAAGTGTTGCTGTGGCTTAAGTGCTAGTACCTGTGGCAAAAAAGCTCAAGGACAGTGCCCTGGATCTGATTTCAAGCCCTAGAACTGACACAAAAACAAAACAAAGAATGCTGTGTTCTTAATAGCACATCTAAACATTTGTGATAGCACTTTTTTTAAAATTGTTATTATAAAAGTGATGTACAGAGGGGTTGCAGTTAACCTAAGTCAGATAAAGAATACATTTCTTTTTGGGCAATGTCACCCCTTCAGTCTTGAGGTAACACTCATAAAGAGTGAAATGCATGAAGTCTTGTGCAATTCAATTAATTTAAAAAATAAAATACTACATCTTGACATGTATAAATCCAAGGCCTACTAGGGTCATAAGAAATACTTTTTTAGGGTAAAAAAACAAAAACTAAAATTACTGTATATGTTTCTAGTTAATACAACCTTTCTTCTTTACTTTGCTGCCTTTCATCCTATTACTAAAGAACATTTTATCAGGATCTATGAAGCCCTTTATCCCTCATCCCCCCCCCCAACCCATTAATTCACCTGTAGAATTTTATGTTTCTTATGAAAACATCACATTATCACATATATTTTCTTTCCTATACTGACAATGACTTGGGTCTTTTACTTTTTTTAAACTCACTCATGTCTTGAACTTCCAAGGGTTTCCATTATTAATGATATAATATGAAGATAGCATGGCACAAACGATAAATGACTTAATCAAGGTCGCATAACAAATGCATATAAGATTGGACTTTTGGGTCTTGGATTTGTGATTCACAATTCATTTTTTTCTATTAGATTTTCTGTAATTATAATGTTAACATTATGACTCAAATGAATTAGAAGCACTTATATTCCAGACACATAGTGAGGACATGTGAAAATGTATACATTTTAAGGTTCTTTCTATATTTTATTTTCAGATGTGGAAATGTAAACTTTGCCAGAAGAACCAGCTGTAATCGATGCGGTCGGGGTAAGTTCTTAATAAAGAGTCTAGTAATACTTTATATATAGATTGCTTCTTTACTTTTGCCAGATTTATATTGTATTATTTTTCTGTTTTCAGAAAAAACAACTGAGGCCAAGATGATGAAAGCTGGGGGCACAGAAATAGGAAAGACACTTGCAGAAAAGAGCCGAGGCCTATTTAGTGCTAATGACTGGCAATGTAAAACGTATGTGGTTCAAATTGTCCATTCTTCCAATAATATATCCAGCCATTAGTTATTATAGATTCTTACCACATTGACAAACCAGTATATCTTTTCAAATCAAAGGTCTGTTGATAGTTACTCACTCTTCATGTCATATTTGTGTAATGAAAAGAAATTTGTTTGTATCTTTCAAAGGTCTTGTTATTATGATTGGGATTATATCTACCAGTAAATGAATGTTTATGTGTTAGCTAATACAGAAGGGGTGAACGACATTATACAGATACATACCCAGCCTGACTTCCCTGTTGACACATTTCAGAAACTTTTAGCCTCTGTCATTAATGTGAAGTACATAACAAAATTGATTTGGTCTTGTTTATAAAATAACTTTAAAATAGTAAGTTACCGGTCATGAAATACCATTCCTAATTAGGTAGTTTTTCTTTTTTTTTTTCCTTTTTTTGGGGGGGGGGTCCAGTCGTGGGGCCTGAACTCTGGGCCTGGGCACTGTCCCTCAGCTCTTCAGCTCAAGGCTAGTGCTCTACCACTTAAGTCACAGCGCCACTTCCCGCCTTTTTCTTTTTGCTTATATGGTGCTGAGGAATCGAACCCAGGGCCTCATGCATGCAAGGCAAGCACTTTACTACTGAGCCACCTTCCCAGCCCCGGTAGTTTTTATTCTTAAGTAAATTTACTTCTGATTTTTCTAGCATCTTTTCTTTTTATTTATTTATTTTTGGGTCCAATCATGGGGCCTGAACTCTGGGCCTGGGCGCTGTCCCTCAGCTCTTCAGCTCAAGGCTAGCGCTCTACCACTTGAGCCACAGCGCCACTTCCAGTTTTTTTCTTTTTGCTTATGTGGTGCTGAGGAATCGAACCCAGGGCCTCAGGCATGCAAGGCAAGTGCTCTACCACTGAGCCACCCTCAGAGCCCTAACATCTTTTTTATTATGCAGATGAATCCTATATAAAAGAGCACTGAATCAGGGCATTGTCTTATTTAAACCTTCATCCTTCAAAATTTGTGTTTTTATAACTTACTTAATTCACAGGATTTGGTATATTAATGGAATTTAGTACTTAAAACTGATTCCTTGATGGAAGAGAATATTTTAAGAGTATCAATAAAATTTTATTTGAGATGAATTCAGAGACTGAAAAGTGATAGGAAGTTTAAGGTAATACTTCTTTCCTAAGGTGGCAAAATCTGAAGTTACTATGTATAGTTACTTTCTCAAAATCACAAAGGCATTTTATATACTGAATAGATTTTGTTCTCTGCCTAAGTGGTTCAGTCCATTGTTGGAACCTACGTTCTCATTTCCATTATCCTTGAGATTCTAGGATGTCTAATAACATTTTTCTAATTATTACGGCTTTCTGATCTGGTATTTCTCTTTGCTTTAGTTGCAGTAATGTGAATTGGGCTAGAAGATCAGAGTGTAACATGTGTAATACTCCAAAGTATGCTAAATTAGAAGAAAGAACAGGTAAGATAAAACCAAATGATTTTCAAAAAGAACTATAGATTGTGTTTTGTGTGTGTGTGTGTGTGTGTGTTTTTCCAGCAAGGCAAAATTTACTTCTATGCAGAAGGGCTTGCCATTGTGTGTGTGTGTGTGTGTGTCTGTCGGTGTGTGTGTGTCTGTGTGTGTGTCTGTCGGTGTCTGTGTGTCTGTGTGTGTGTGTCTGTCTGTCTGTCTGTGTGCATGTGTGTCTGTCTGTGTGTGTGTTTTTCCAGCAAGGCAAAATTTACTTCTATGCAGAAGGGCTTGCCATTGTGTGTGTGTGTGTGTGTGTCTGTTGGTGTGTGTGTGTCTGTCTGTGTGTGTGTGTGTGTCTGTCTGTCTGTGTGCGTGTATGTCTGTCTGTGTGTGTGTTTTTCCAGCAAGGCAAAATTTACTTCTATGCAGAAGGGCTTGCCATTGAAAACCAAGCAGTTTTAATTAACTTAGTTATACAGAGGGTAACTTCGTTGTTGCATTTCTATATAGGTTTACAATGTTATGATCAGTCTCGCTCAGATCACTTCCTCCCTCCTTTCCCAATACAATCTAGACAGGTTTCTTTGTCCAGTTTTCAAACTTGCAGACAGTCTCAACCATATTCAAAATACATTTCAAAATTCTTCACCCTCTATTCTTTTTTTCTTTCCCTTAGTCTTTTCCTAAGATGTCCCTTAGTTGTATTCAGATTCTGTGTTCATATACAAATATCTGAATCTATAAATTGGCATATTAGTGTATGTATGTGAGTATGTATGTCTTTTATGTTTTAACTTCCATCAGTGAATGATACATTTTGTTTTCTTCCATAAGTGGATGATAAATTTTGTTTTCTGAGCTTGGTTTGTCTCAGTATGATAACCTCCAGTTACATTAATTTTCCTGCATATCACATGATTGAAATATTTTATCTTCTTGAAAAGTCATAGTAATAATAGAGAGTTCTATTTTATTTTTTGGTCAGTCACAGAGCTCTCTGAGCTTTTCTGCTTAAGGATAGTGCTCTATCACTTTGGTTTTCTGGTGGTTAATTAGAGATAAGAGTCCCACAGACTTTCCTGCCCAGGCCGGCTTTGAACCATGATCCTTAGTTCTCAGCCTCTTGTGTAGCTAGGATTACAGGCCTGAGCTAACAACACCCAGGCCCCCCCTTTTTTTTTTTCCTGCTAGTGGAACTTTAACTTAGTATCTGAACTCTACCACTTGGGCCACAGCAATACTTCCAGATTGTTGGTGATTAACTCAAGAAGAGTTCTGCAAACCTCAGATCTCAGCCTCCTAAGTAGCTTAGATTATATATGCAAGCCCCCAGTACCTGGCCACCCTTAAATTTTATAAAAGATTACAGTGCTTGGGATCCCTTTCCTAACAAAGATGCGAGTAATAACATTTGTTTGATATCCTAGTGTGACAAAAAGGACAAACCTTTATTTAGTTTTCCTCTAAATTCTAGGCAGTAATAGTTATGTGTTAGACTCACCTGAAAAACTTTAAAATACAAATTCCCAAGCATAGAACTATGAAATCTTTCCAGGTAGGTTAACTGTCAAAATCTTTGGAGGTGAGTCCCAAAAGCCAGTAGAGTATTTCAATGGTGTTTGGTAACTGTTGGCTTAAATAATGTCTCTTGTGTGTTGTCAATGTTGAAATTAAAATATCAGATAAAATCTAATTTTCCTATTAATCTCTTAACTGCTTATATTTTACATACTCAAAGTTGGTAGTGAACTACTTGTCTGGCTTCATTTTCTTAATTTCAGATTACCTTCACAGACTATTTGGTTTCTGGGGATTATGAGCCCATTGATGAATTTTGTAGGCCCTACCACTTTTACACTTTAAGAGTTTTAATGGCTTTCCAACCTTTATATTCTGTTTCATTCTCAGGAAGTAATTTTGACTTTGGACTGTGAGGATAAAAAGGGCTGTTCATTTTTATTCTTTCATTTCTCCGTGGTCTACCTTTTGTTATTGTCTCCTTTGTAAATTGATGTCTTCAGTTCAAACTTGAGTGACCTATGTTTACAACTGTTTCAATATAGCTGTGTAATGTTAACTTCACTATATTCTAACCCAGGTTCCTGATTTTTCCCCCACCAGGACATGGACCTCTTCCAACTATCTTTTTGTTTGATTGGTTTTAATTCCCCCTAAACTGATGAGTTTTTGTTTTTGTTTTAACGCTTTTGAATACTTTAAAGATTGAATCCAAAATTTTCAACTTTTTATAATTTATAGAAGCTGTAATCACAAACTGGTTGGTGTAGGTAGTTTGTTTGATGCCTTCTCATTTTGCTCAGTCATTATCTTTGCATCATTCTGGTGTTCTGAACTTAGCTGGCTACACTATTTGTCTTGGCTGGTAACAGCTGAAGGTATCAAGTAACTTTTATCTAAGGTTCATGTGACCATAGGACACTGAGAATAAACAGAATCTTAATGCACACCCTCTGGGAAAGATTACTGACTATTGCATAATGCCGTAACATTGTGCAGTAACTTACCTCTCCATTATCCTGTCTTGGAATTCAGTTTTTATCTGCTTTTTTAAAAATTTATAACCACTGAGACTGACTTTATGGAAGGAATCTTAATATAATGGAATTGTTATTCTTTCAGAAATTGAATTCATTGTTCAGAGAATAGAATCAAAATTTCCAACTAGTTCTTTAAACTCATCCTCCCTTTTCCATTTCTCTCTTATCACCCTAATCCAAATTTGCATTTGATTCTTTATTGGTTCTTGCTCAACTGACTTAAGTTTTAATGAGACAATTTTGAAAATACCTTCCCTGAAGGTTTTAGTTAAACAGTATTTTTGTTTGCTTGTTTTAGCTAAACTGTAGTCAAAAGCTTTTTAAAGAAATTGAAATTCTCATAGCCGGGCGCCGGTGACTCACACCTGTAATCCTAACTACTCAGGAAGCTGAGATCTGAGGATCATGGTTCAAAGCCAGCCCGGGCAGGAAAGTCTGTGAGACTCTTATCTCCAATAAACCACTAGAAAAACCAGAAATGGCACTGTGGCTCAAGTGGTAACACACTTGCTTGAGCTGAAGAGCTGAGGGACAGTGCCCAGGCCCAGAGTTCAAGCCCCATGACCAACAAAAAAGAAAGAAAGAAAATGAAATTCTCTAAATGCTACCATAATTAAGTTCTATATTCATTGAAAAATATTACCCAGTGTGCATTGTGCTTGGTTACATGGGTGGAAAAAAATAAATACATGTAGCCAAGGCCACTGAAGTCTTCTTTGAGAAAGCTGTGTTTAAGCAAGATTTTGAAGGATGAGTTACTAAATAATGATTTGATGAAAAAATTGAAATAGGAACAAATAACCCTTTTGGAAACTCAGTTAAAGAATTCCTAGTTAGTTCCAGAAAACAAAAAAGATGCATGCAAGCAACCACGTATAGCATATAAAACAGATTATAGTTAAAATAGATATTTAGTTATAGGAATAATAGGATTCCAGTTTTCTCAAAGATCTGTAGAAATTATTGCAGTATAGCGATGACAAAAAAGCAAAACGTTTTACAGTTGCAAAAACAATGCAATACCATATCTTTAATAAACCAATTCTTCAGTATAAATGGTATACTGCATGCGTAGGGGAAAATGAATTGAATTTTTTGTCAGCTTCTCTTCAGTAGTCTGTGTGACTACTGTTGTGTTAAAATAATGGTTTTACTTATGTATCCTTACAAAATTACCTACATAAATTATAGCTCACTTTCTAATCATCTAATTTATCCTCTAGGTTATTTCATCTTTTTAAATGATATATTACTAAATGTAAGCATGAAACTTGCTCACATTCTACATTATGAAACTACACTGTTCAGGTTAATAAATGTTTCTATCTGGACAACATAGATTTCTTTTTAATTTAATCATAGCCTACTTGTAAGTATTTTAAAGTTTTCACTAATCTAAAATGCAATGGAGTCAGCACCAGTGGCTCATACGTGTAATCCTAGCTACTTAGGAGGCTGAGGCCTGAGGTTCAAAGCCAACCCAGGCAGAAAAGTCCATGAGACTCTTATCTCTAGTTAACCACCCAGAAAAAGTCAGTACTGGAGCTGTGGCTCAAGTGGTAGAACACTAGCTTTGAACAAAAAAACTTGGATAGCATGCCCAGGCCCGAGATTCAAGCCCAAGGATAGGCATGCATGCACATAAATGCAGTTTAGGAAAGGAAAGGATGTATTAATGTAATTATTTTCAGAAAGTAAAACATGAAACATTTTTAAAAGTTCTATTTAAAATGGCAAGTTTAAAATTTTTTCTTGAAGTCTTCATGTCTAGGAATCACTAGCTTTGTATTGGTATTACCTTAAAATACATGATTTGCTTGCTATGTTAAAGAACCTGACTGACTTTTAACCAGGCAGTAAGAAACAGTTGCCGTTCAAACCAAATAAACCAAGACCAAAGGGTAGCCCTATATCATCATTAAATTTGCCTGTATACTATGTTGGAAATGAGCTATATAACTTGGGAGGCAGGGAAGTTGGAAGAGGAAAGTCTGGGAGAGAATAAGGAGTGACACTGTTCGAAAGGAATGTACTCATTACATGACTTATATAACTAACCCTTCTGTTGTAACTCTGTATCACCTTTAGAATAAATTTTAAATTTTTTCAAAAAACTAATGAAGTCATACAGAATATAAAAATATAAATTTGCCTGTATAGTTCCAATTTTCCAAGTTCTAATTAACTTAGCAAAGTTTAAGTTTACCAAAAGATTTCAGGCTACCTACAACTGGTAAACAGGAAATTTAATTTGTGTTTTTTTCTAAACTTAGTTTACCCAGACAAATTCTGATAAGACATGAAAGGTGCTTTTTTTGTAATTATCAAAACAAAACATGGTTATAATAGAAGTTTAAATACATTGGCTGTTTTCTGCTCGTATATTCTATGAATGATCTGTGAATCAGCAAATTTTGGAATTGAGAAGAGTTATACAGTCTTGACTTTCTAAGATAACTAACTTTGAGTTTATTCTCTATAGTGAATTTTTTAACTTTTAAAAGACAATAGTTGGATAGAAAGCTGCTGTTTAGATTTTCTCTGTTTGGAAGTGATAATGAGATGATTTTGTTACTCTGAAAATCTATGAAAATAATTTATGCCCTTTTTTGAAGGATATGGTGGTGGTTTTAATGAAAGAGAAAATGTTGAATATATAGAAAGAGAAGAATCAGATGGAGAATATGATGAGGTAAGTTCTACTTAGGTGTATAAACAATATAAATTATGGAAATATTAGAAAATATCCTATGTGCAAAGGAATATTTTTAAATAACTTACTTTTGTTAAGTACACTAGTACTAATGCATTTTCAGCATACAGAAATAATTTTGAAATTGTTTCTCTATAGTTTGGACGTAAAAAGAAAAAATATAGAGGGAAAGCAGTTGGTCCTGCATCTATATTAAAGGAAGTAGAAGATAAAGAATCAGAGGGAGAAGAAGAGGATGAGGATGAAGATCTTTCTAAATATAAATTAGATGAGGTAAGCAATATTTTATTTACTTTTTGTCTTGAACTGTTACATAATATGAATGCTTTTGGCAGCTTTGGACCTTGGTAAAGTTATATTCTCAAAATATTATGAACTTTACTTTTCTGAATACAGTTTTTACTTTGAAGATATAATGGTGACTAAGACAAAACCATCCTTCTCACTAAATTTTAGAGGAGGGCAGATGTAAATGAACAAGATAATTTCCATACTGCTCATGTCAGGAAGATACAGTGTATCTAATCGATAATAAAAAGAGATGTTTTGGTTTCACTGGGCAAATTCTGAGATGAAATCTGAACTGAGAATTGAGTGGTAAGAATGGCTAGAGAAAGAAGCTGGGGTGAAAGCACATTCAGGCAGAAAATTAAATGGAAATAACCCAGCAATGTTTTTAAAAAATTCAGCCGGGCGCCTGTGGTTCACACCTGTAATCCTAGCTACTCAGGAGGCTGAGATCTGAGGATCACAGTTCAAAGCCAGCCCAGTCAGGAAAATCCATAAGACTCTGATCTCCAATAAACCATTAGAAAACCGGAAATGATGGCTGTGGTTCAAGCAGTAGAACACTCGCCTTGAGCTGAAGAGCTGAGGGATAGCGCCCAAGCCCAGAGTTCAAGCCCCACGACCAACCAAAAAAAAAAGATTCATATAAATAGGCCACTGTAGCTAGATCAATGTGGAAAGAATAATAAGGAATTAATTCACCCTAGTCTGGTAATGTTTGTTCTATAGGACTTGATTGTAAATTTTATAGTCTTTTTCTAGAGATAATAAATCTAGCATTCTTTGGAATCTGACCTTAAGAGGCAGAATAGTTTTCCAGAGTTGGAGAGACCAACTAAGAGCTTAATGTGGGAGACAAAAGAAAAGTTCTAACATGAGGTAGGTAGGTAGGTGGGTGGGTGTGTGTGCGTGCGTGCGTGCGTGCGCGCGCGTGCGCGTGCGTTGAAACATTGAATTCAAGGCCTCAAGAGCTCACTGGATTTGCTGTTACTCTCCTCTATTTTAAGCCATTTCACCAGTCACCATTTGGCTGGTTAATTGGAGGTAGAATCTTAAGATTCCCAGGCTCTCTGCCTGGGAATAGACAGTTGGGGCATCGTACTCTGTCCTCTGGATCTCACCCTCCTGAGTAGCTAAGATTACAGGCATGAGGCATTAGCATCCACTGAGGCTGAGGCTCAGCAGCTTTTAAGGAGGACAAATTGAAAGGGAGTGTTTGCATATCCATGGGGAGGCGGTAGGTCTTAGGATTTGAATTATGGACCTAAGCAATCCACTATTTGAGTTTATAGCTCCACTTCCAGCTTTTTTGGTAATTGACAGACTTCTAAGCAACTACATGCCTAAGCCACTGACACCCAGCAGAATTTAAATTCTTGACAGCAATCTTGCAGTACATTATAGTAGGAAGAACAGAAAGGAGTACAACTCAAGGTAGTTCTCAAGTGTGTATAACTATGGAAAAATAGGTGAATTATAGAATTGAGAGTCAATTTGCTTGGAGCAGTTAAATACATCATATGAAAATATCTACTATACAGACTAGTTTGTTTTTTTCTGGTAGGTGACATTAATAGCTAATTATGTAATTATGAATTGAATTTTATTAGGATGAGGATGAAGATGATGCTGATCTCTCAAAATATAATCTTGATGCCAGTGAAGAAGAAGATAGTAATAAAAAGAAATCTAATAGACGAAGTCGCTCAAAGTCTCGATCTTCACGATCTTCATCACGCTCATCCTCCCCCTCAAGTTCAAGGTCTAGGTCCAGGTAAACGGGTACAGGTCAAGGGTAACATCAGTCAAAATGTCAGTATCTAACTTCTTTACTTATAATTTATTTTAACTAAATAAGCTTTTCTTTGTATTTTAAACATTAGTAAAGTCAGCTTTTGAAAGACTTCATTTTGGTATCATGTAGTTATGTCTGTTTTCAAAAATGCAAAATGTGAAACTTCTTTATCCTACTTTAGCATAACATTTACTAGAACAAACTTAAATTTTATGTATAGTTATGTTTAGTTACTTAGTTCACATTAAGACATTTTTTAGTTAATGATAGGGAGAATTCAGTATGTTAAAATAACAAATTCATCAGTACTTGTTCTTTTATGTAATGCTAATTTGGAATTCCCAGAAATAAGTAGAGCATTGAATTGATGTTGGATTTGAATATTCTTTTATAGTGTAAAATACATATTATCTGTGATTTTATAGTTAACATTAATTATAAATATTAGTTGAGAAAACTGAGTCTTAGAATTCAAATAGGCCATCTCGCATTGTCCCGTATTTTCCTGTATGTATTCCTTTAAGCAGTCTGTGCTGAGTAAATAGAAAAACAGATCAGATGTACACCTCAACATTTAAAGCTCAATGCTAGCTAGATAATAAGGAAATAAGTTTATACATGAAGATGGTAAGAACATTCCGAAGAATTTATCTTCCTGGATATGTTAGTGCTAGGTGACTTCTAATGAATTATTGGTGAATATAAAGTATTCATTGTCTAATAAACCGATAGGGCTCATTGTTTGCAATCTAGTGGTTTTTGAATAATCAGGTTTGAAAAATGATAGCTAGTTTTTTCTTTAACTTTATTATTATAACAGTAAAAAGATTAAGGTAATTTTATTTTGAAACTAATTTGCCTAGATACCTTTTTATATGAAAATGAACTCTGATTTTTTTTTTTCACTGTTCATATCACAAAGCTCAATTAAATGGTCCTGGAAAAAAAATGATTCCATGTTGTTCCAGGTCCCGTTCAAGAAGTTCTTCCAGTTCGCAGTCAAGATCTCGTTCCACTTCCAGAGAACGTTCGAGATCTCGTGGGTCGAAATCAAGGTGAATGAGGTAGCAACTCTCTGGAAAACAGAGAGGAAAAATACTTAAAAGCTGCAGAAGGTGTTGCTGCTTCCCCCCACCCACCCACTTATTTTGCTTCTGTCAATTTTATTTTAGCCTTAGAAAACTAATGCACTTACCTTGGCTTAATTTTCTCACCATGAAATGTTTCCATTACCAGCAGTGTACCAAGACATTCCCATGATTGAATTAAGGTGACTACTTCGTGTTATAGAAGATTTGTTATTTTGGAGCTAGAATATGATAAATAAGAAGGTCTAGCCAAATAATAGCACTACAGCACTAGTATATTAAGATTTCTGTAGTAGTGGAAGAAAAATATTTCCCTCAAAACAGGGTACTTACAGAAGGCGGATACTTACAGAAACAACTTTGCCAATTGTATCAGATAAGATTTCTAGGGAGTGCTGTATACATTTCACTTCTCTGATTTTAAATGACATTATTATAAGTTACGCTTGTAGGCTAGACACTTTCTCTTAAAGCAAAAATAGTACATTAATTTCGTTATTATGTGGCCTTAGGCCTTGCTGTAAATTTTCATATTTAGTCAAAAATGTAGAGGGAAACAATTTCTAAAGAAATAAATGAAATACTAAGTTTTGCTCTCAACTTTTTTGAGTGAGTGTATTGATTAATACAGCATTTTACATAATTCCACTTACCAAAATTCACATTGCAGTTTAATAGTAGTCCTTAGCTGTTAGGGAAACTGCAGTTTAGTCATACTAAAGATTATGTGCACATTTGTATTAAGCCAATACAAATAGCAAATAATGTTTCAGTATGTATTAGTATTGTAGCCCTTTTATTACTTCTTAATTGAAAATTCTTAAGTTTTGGTATTTTCTTTGAGAACCAATCATTTAGATGTGCAGAATAGCCTTCGTATTCTAAGTATTTTTAATTGCTTATAACTTTCCAAAGAATTCTCCTTTTGGGCTTTCTGCTTTATTAAGCCCAAAGGTGAATTTTTTGGGAAGTTTGAGCTAAATTCCTTCAGCCAAAATATGTAAATGAAGAATATTTGCATTTAAATACTGCATATTTACTTCTACCTGAAACATGTGAATGTCAACACTTCATACTTCATGAATATTGATATTTCATGAAGATAAATATTGTGAATATGCAAGTTTAAAAGGAACTCATTTTTCTTTGAGTATTTAGCTATTTGCTTCACCTACAGTTCTTATTCCTATATCATATCCTTTATTTTTTTTATGGCAGTGTAACTAATAAGTTGCAGAGTTGCACAGGGAATTATTTTTTTGTTTCCCTGATTGTGTAGAAGATACATTTTTTTCTCCCTGAATGGAAGAATGTAATTTCTAAAAATGAACTTACAGAATTTCAGTTACCTGCTGATTTTACTGTTTATGCATTTTAAATTGCAAACCATAAATAGAAAAAAATTGTATGTTAGTACAGTAAGCCAGTTTTCAGTTACAAGGGTAAATAAACACTTAGAATTTTTTCAGAGATTAAAATAATTTTATTTAAGTAGAATTTTTCATGGTTGATCCTGAAGTCTTCTGTTGAGTAAGCTGTAAGTATTCCTTCTTATAAAATTCTAATAGTCATGAGTTCTTTTTTTTTTCTATTTTTGGAAATTGAATGATCATCTATATTTCTTCTTTTAATGAAATGTCTGATTTGTTTCTCAATCAATGAAGATCCAGCTCCAGATCCCACAGGGGCTCCTCTTCCCCACGAAAAAGATCTTATTCAAGTTCTTCATCTTCTCCTGAGAGGACCAGAAAGAGAAGTCGTTCTAGATCTTCTTCACCTGGTGATCGAAAAAAAAGACGAACAAGATCACGGTCACCCGAAAGGTTTGGGTTTCTGTAGAAATAAGAATGGGTGTTCTTAAGTGTATTTTATTTAATACATAAATTAAACTTCCTAGTCAAGAGTTAGATTTTTATCTCTTCTGTTCCTGTTTTAAATTAGATGTTTCATCTTTTTTAAGAATTGGATTGCTTTGTTTAGCCTCTTACCTGAATGGAGTTATTCATAAAAGGTATAGATCAAGCCATTCTCTGGTCATATTATTGCTGAAATTTTTATTTCCATGTAATTATTATAGCCAACTCTCGGTTATTTTTGTCTTTTAAAGATTACAACTCAGAAGCTGTATGTTGAAATAATACTGAGATTGATTTTTATATATTTTATATGCTATTTTAAGTTAAATATAGTAGAAATTCTAGGCCTTCTAATATTAACATTCAAGATCATTAGGACTCTGTCCTTATTTAAGTATGTATAAATGCATTTCCATAACATTGTTTTGTTCCCTTTATAAGACTATTTTCCTTAATTGAAAATACATTTCTTATCTGCAGTCATAAGTCCATTTTTTCTTCTAGAGAACAATCTCTTCTAGATTAATCTCTGTATATGTATATTTTATATATAATATTACATTTATTTCCTTATTCATGTGGCTTGATCTAAGGGCCTCGGTCCAGACCTTTGGTCAACTTTTTCACTCAAAGCTTGTGCTCTGTCACTGGAGCCATGCCTCCATTTGTCACTGGAGGATTTGTCTGGCTAGACTACTAGTTCCAAACCTTATTCAGATCTCAGTCAACTGAGTAGTAAAGGCAGAACCACCAGTACCTAACAACATTTTTTAATTTTGATGGTTGTAATTGTAATATGTCAGTATTTTCTACAACAGGCTTATACAGCTTACTTAATTAGTTTTATCTCAGTTCTCCATATCCAACTATATTATTTTGCTGGCTCATTTGTAATCTTGGCAAATTTTACACGCCCTTTTGACTTGCAAAAAATTTAGGATTATGAAAATCTAATAATGGATTATCTCATTCCTGCATGTACAGAATGATTTTATTTTGAAGTAGATACAAAGATTACACACAATTAGACTTTGTTTTTGTGCATTTGTTTCGTTGTAAGAAAATTACTCTGTACTTGAGTGCAATTTATTCTGTTGCTTTCTTACCACTTCTGCAAATTTTTATCTTAGCCACATATAATCCCCTAGTTTTGTTGTCATCTAAACTTAATAAACATGTTCTCTATTCCATAAGCCAGGTGATTGGTGAAAACACTAAACAACCCTGAGCCCAGGGCCAACCCCTACGGAACACCACTACTTTACCCAGGTTGATATTCACTTATTCATATTAGCTGCATGAATATAACACTATAACTAATTGTACATTCATGTGTGTGATCAGATTTCCCAAATTTCATTATTTGTGAATATATTTTTCCATACACAGAAGCCTTGCTAAATCTGTTTTACATAAGGACTTACTGCACCTTTCTAAGTGTATCACTGATTGGTCTACACACTTCATTGCCAAGTTTATATGCCTTTGTTTTAGTTTATCTATAACTATGCATTTTGCAAGGCTTTTCTTCATTGCCTTAAATAATTGAGAGGTGGCTATATTTTGAAAAGAATATATTTTTATATTGCAGAGTTTTAAAATTATACCATTATTGTGCTCACATGCAAAGTGTAAATAGTAGGTGATTTTATGTATGTAAGTTTGTTTTTAATTACGGTTTTTGCCAGCATCAAGGTTTTAACTTTTTTAAGTCATAAAGAACAGTGAAAACTAACTGTTGCTTACTGCATTGTTTGCTTTTTCTCATTATGTCTTCCAGGCACCACAGGTCATCTTCTGGATCATCCCATTCTGGTTCCCGTTCAAGTTCAAAAAAGAAATAGTGTATTAAAATTTACATCTTACAAAAAAAATCCACTACAGTGCATGAAGCATATTTTTTAAGAAATTGATGTCTTACTTTGTCAGAAGTGCTAAATCTGCTAATAGAGGTGCATGCCTTTATTGATTTTTCAGAACAGAGCAGTACAACTGTGTTTATTTGTGAAAGTAAAAGTAAATTGCATTTTAAGCCATAATTTCCCCCAAGTAGATGCTCTATTCATTATTTTACAACCATTTGCTTCATTTAAACCATAAGAATACTTTGTTTCCTGATTTAAATTCTTCTGAGTACATCCTATCCTATTGCCTAAGGCAGGATTTTCTAAGTTAGTCTGAACTTATAGGCAGAACTAAACTACATGGAAGCTAGGTTTGTCTGGCATACAGGCAGGACTAAACTAGTTGGAAACAACCTTATGTGGAGCTGGGAAAAGCCTATTTATGTTATTAACCTAGGTCAGAATGGTTTTTAATTTTTAGAACTGCCAACTGAAACTTCTTTATTTTAAATTCCCTATATTCAGGGTGCCTTAGCATCATTTTCTTTCTTTTATCCAGCTTTATACCAGTTTTGCACCACCATCTATAATGCAAAAACAAATTGTAAAAGGAGAATGGTTTTCCTTTCTGACCCATGGGGCAAGGAAGACCTAACAGTTCATCTGATATTGTCGACTGAAAACAACATCTTATTCAAAATGTTTATCTTAAAACTTTAAGAAGCTTTTATTGATAACCTTTAAAACTCCAATTGTCAAATACAATAGGGTTGAAAAGGGTAAATCATAGTGAGCCAACTGAAGAACGTTTTTGAGGTGTACTTCTGGTGAAAGGCCAACGAAGACATTGTGAACTTAAGAGAATGTTTGCCATGTTTAATTTTCAATAAGCTTTGTAAAGTTTTTTTTGTAATTACAAATGTTTATTTCTATACAATTTAATGAGCAAAACCCATTATTCGCTCAAAAAAAATTTATGGCTTAAAATGCTTTCAGTTTTAATTCTCAGAATTAGTATCTGGTCATTTGGACTCCATTTTGTTTTTCTGGCTTAAAAGTAGAAAGGTTTCTCTTAACAGTATCTTCAAAGACAATGCAAGGTAAGTATCTTAAGGGATATCAAAAATTGTGCTTGGGGGCTCTTTTTATGGGGTATTAATCTCCTTTTCTTGTTATTCCCCTCCCTGCTTAATATTGTCTGCTGCAATTTAAAGGCATTTTACGGTGTTTGGTAGACAAACCAAAATGTTTTTTATTTTAAAGTGAGTGGTTTTTTTTTCTCTTCACCTGATCTAAAGATGAAAAGATATGTAGAAATATTTTGATAATATTTTTACAACAAGCTTTCCCATGTTTTTATGTCTTAATTTTCCTTGCTACATGTATTGTAGGTTGCACAAGAATTTGTATTCTCTTGTAATTGTGCCTCAACTTTTTGAAAATCACCTTCTAAGTTGCCCAGGTGATCTTCTAAATGATACATGTTACATTGGTTTATTCTTGTGCTTTCTGTATTCAGATTTTTGGCTGTACTAAGCAAATGCAAGGTTCTAAATTTAGCTAATAGTTTACAGACAATTCAGATGATTATGATTTCATTTGGCTTAACTGAGTTGTACTAGTTCAGTTCATAAGGAAATAATACTGTAGACAAATGTAAATAAAATCTGTGAGTCAAGCATCAAGTGGTGTTTGTTAGAAATAAACAATTTCTGAGCTGTGATTGGATGTTCATTTTTAAGCTAAGAACAGTTTTTCTTGATTTTTTAAGTGGTAGCTTTCTATATGAGTGGTTGGTTTAAAAGATTCCAAATGATCACTACAACCTTATGTGCTCTGATTTTTTTTTCATAATAACTTCCTAGTAGAACATTAGATGGCTTATTCCCTATAGTAAATAAAATATGAATATCATTGCATGCTTCCTAAATTACTGCTTACAACTCTGCATTTAACTGCCAAGTTTTTGATGTTTCATTTTTGGAATCCTCTGATCTGAACAATATTGAATGGAGAGAAGAATTACGTACATTACTATTTCTAAACAGTTACAAAGATAATTAGGATATTATTTACATTTTATCTCCTCTTGCTGTCTAACATTGATATCCAGTTATTGTAGGTGTTGTAGGGAATTTTTCCACTGCCTACTTTGTTGACCAAGGGGAGGGAGTGGCACAATAAAGTTTGATCTCAGGGCCTCACATTTGCTAGGCTGGTGTTTTACCATTATAGCCACACCTCTAGACCTAATTTTTGCTGCTGATTATAGTTGAGATAGGGTCTTCCCAAACAGGCATGCAACTGACTAGCAGTCTGCCTACTTTAGACTTCCAGTTGTTGCAGGAATCAGAGTTGCATGCCACCATCTAGCTTTCTTCCATGGAAATGGAGTGTTGTGGACTCTATGCCTCGACTGGTCTAGAACTTCAGTCCTCCTCAGTCTCATTCTCCCATATAACTTTTGATCATCCATGCACACCCTTGCACACAGTTTTAGATTGAGAAAGGGACAACTTTCTGTCCGTCTGGCCTCCCAAGTAGCTAGGATTACATGGAGACATCAGTGTCCATCTGAAATGTTTTTGAAATATAAAATATTTATAGTTTTTTTTACCAAAAAATTGTATTGTTTTATGTCTAGAAAAGTACACAATTTTGATGCACTGTTAAACAAGGAAATTAAAAATTTGCTTAAGGACACAAATGGGAATTTACCCCTAAGAACATAGATTCTGTTTTATGTTGTTGCTGGGCTTTTTGGTGCCAGTTCTGGAGTTTGAACTCAGGGCATAAGAGCTGTCTCTGAGCTAGTGCTATACCACTTGAGGTTCAGCTCCACTTCTGACTTTGGTGGTCATTTGGAGGTAAGAGTCTCAAACTTTCCAGCCCGTCCTGGCCTCAAACCACCATCCTCAGATCTCAGCCTCCTGAGTATCTAGTGTTGAGGATCTGCCAGTGCTCAGCCAATTAAATCTTTTTTTTTTTAATTCCATTTAAAACTTTGACCATCTTGAGTTCTGACCCCCTCTCTTGCTTGAATATTACTGGATGTAGCTGGTTGTTCACAGTGGGGAGTTGTTGCGGGTTTTTTTTTTTTTTTTTTAATAGGGACTATAGGTTTTTCCAAAGAATGCCATACAAGTAACTTTGTGACCTGTGAGTGGTGCACATTATATCATATCTCTGGGGGTGTTAATGGTCAGGGTAGAATTTGCTTGTTTTTCCTTAACCTGTTCCTTTGAAACAAGTTACTAAGTGTACCTGACCAGTATATGAATAAGAGTTAAGGTTGAACCATTGTTGTTAAGGGTAGATGTCTACACCTATTTGGAGTTCTTCAATAAAGATTTATCTCTCCGTTTGTATCTAGATTTGTTAGTTTACACTGTTCATTTTACTGACCAAAGTGTTCTGGCTTTGGTCATTGTGAGAATTTTTTCAGATTGACTCTTATGTCCTTTGATAGGCCTTCCTTATCAAAGACGTAGGTCATGAAAACATAGAAGAATTGCTGAAGAATATCAAATAAAGGAATGAATAGGCCCTTCAGTAGTGATGATGGTGTCTCAAGTAAGCCTTGGTAATATCAGAAAGAATGGACACATTAGTATCAAATATGTCATTATTGAGAGATACCTTGTTTTTTGGTTTTTCAACCATGTTGGAGACTGTTCAGGTTCTTAGAGTATATTGTATTATTGTGGACAGATATAAAAGAAAAATAATAATTCCTAAATGTTAATTTAGCAAAATAAGTACTAGATAAATGGTTTAATACCTTAATAGTTAAAATTTTGAAGAAAGCTGAAACATTCAGAGAAATTTTTCAGAATCTACGTTTGAGACCAAAGATAGGAAAGCCTTTCTAAAAGACCACATAGTAAAGTTAGTCTCTGGGAAATGAGAAGACTGAGGGTGGGTTTATAGGAAATAGCACTACTGTGACTCTGAGGGTGGGCCTAGGGGAAAGAATGATTGATCTTTGTACTAATATTAGAATTAAACATTAAACACAACAATAATGATTTGAAGACCTTAGTGTTGAACTCCAAAGAAGTTATTATGTGCCCTCCACAAAATAGAACATCTATGTTCTATTGTTAAAAACTAGCTTATCCCAAGGTTGGAAACCTCCAAGCTGAATTGTATAAATTATCCCACTGGAATCAAAAGTACTTGTCTTGAATTTTAGTCCATGATGACTGGCCCCAAGTATGGTCATTTTGGATAGGGTATCATACCTAAATGAAAATAATGGGGTCTACCTTGTAGGAATTAGAATTTTCAGATATGTGCTTCCCTCCCTCTGAGAGCACTGGATATATACACTAAACTTGTATGTATACATTAAAACGTCAAATCAGTTCACTGTTGCAGCACATTTCACATTGATCTAGCATCCACAAAGAATCCCCTCATTTCCTTTTTACCTTAGAACTGGCAACTGCAAAACCAAGCCTACTGTGCTTTGTTAACATTGCCATTGTTTTATAGAGCCGAATGCCATTTGCTTCCTAAAATGGTCCTCTGGGATTCAGTAGGTTATCAACATTTTCTAAATAAGTGCCTACTCAAACACTGATTGTCTTTCATCACTGTCTTACCAAGTCACAGCCATCTTTTAATGTCATTTCTTTGCTTAAAACCTATCATCTGTCTTCCAGAATTAAACTAGTACTTTCTGCATGTTTTCAGTGTTGACCACCAATTTTGTTTTTATTTTGTGTGTGTGCTAGTACTGAGGTTTGAACTAAGTTCTTCCTTGGGTTTTTTTTTTTTTCATAAATGGGAAGATGTTTGATGTTCCAATACAGTATAGATTTCCTGTAAGTAGCAAATGAATATGCTGTCAATTATACTTACGGTATATTGTTGAATGAACTCTGAGATTCTATCCTGATGACAGCAGAGGTAAAGTGAGAACAGAACTACAAAGTAAAAAATTGAAATTAAAGAATGGGATTTTGGTTTTTAAATTTTACTCTAAAGGTTATGTACAGAGGGGTTACACTTAACACAAGTCAGATAATGAATACATTTCTTTTTGAACAGTGTCACTCCCTCATTTTCTCCCAGTTTTTTTCCCTCCCCACACCTCCAAGTTATATAGTTCATTTCCAACATATAGTGAATATCACGGCCAAATTAGTTCACTCTTGGTTGCACCGTTGTTTCGTTGTTTTGTTTTTATTTTTTTATTGTGAAAATACCCTACTGAGGGGTTACAATTACATCAGCAAGGTAATGAGTGCATTTCTTATGCATTGTTGCCTCCTCCTTTGTTTCACCTTCCCATTCCCTTCACCCCCAGCCAAAGTTGTAAAGTTCATTTTTCAACATAATGACTTGTACATCTCATTGTTGCAATGGGTCCACCTGTATTGTTTTGTTTTAATTGGAAATACTGTTCAAAGCCTGTGGTGTCCAGCTAAATCAGTGTCTGGAAATGTGTGACTTTGAAAACCTATGGAGTAGGAGAAAGTGATTAAATATTTCAAAGTTCCATTTCAAGAATACAGAAAAATAATTGGTAAAATACAAATTAGAAGGTGAGAAGTATATTAGGAACTGAGGATTACTCAAGGTTAACCTTTCCACCTGAACATGGCAACAGTTTTTGGTACATTGGACCAGCTGTGGAAAGCAGTGGCTATTGGAAAAAAGGAGATGAATCAAACCTTGATAAACCTGCCTGCCTACTTGGAAAGATTTGTAGTATACATTGCTAACCTGGATATCTTATTTGCCCTGAGTTAAAGGTGGGGAGGAAATAGCTCAAGACCCTTTAGTTTTCCTACAAGTCAGTAAAAGGAGTTTCATAGATATGTCTTATATAGAGGTTTGTTGTTTTGTGTCCTTAGATAGGCAGTTTGGGGAAAGCCACCAATGGAGGAAGCTCTGTTTTGTAAAGCCATTCATCCTTAACTTGCTTAAAGCTAGTGATAGGGCAATAATGTAAAGCAGTTCTGTGTGGAACAACTGCTAAAAATTACACCAGATTTGTCAGAAGTAGCCAGAAGATTATGTGACATTCTATGTATTTCTAAATATAGATGAAAAATAAAACTTTAATATGCTAAAAACATGCTAGATTCAAAAAAAAACCCCTGGGATAATACAGAAATATGGATCCACATAAAGTGGTCACACAATGATACTGTAAGTTCTTTTGGTATCTAAAAGGTTCTAAAGTAGCCAAGCTTACATGCACAAATAAAATTTAACAGCATATAGGCAACTGATGATTTTAGATTCCTCTCTAAACCAAGTTATACATGATCAAATGAAGGGGAAATGAGTGGAATCATAAATACCTGGTACACATGAAGCCAGAAAAGTAGTGTAGTTTTAACCCAAATTATATCAATTATTAACTTCAAGGTAAGTGAACATCCCAATTATAAGGATGTGTGTGTGTGTGTAGATAGAGAATATTATCCTTGTTAAACTTTGAGAAGGTAAAAATGTGACAATAGTTTCTGAAACAGAATTGAGAGAAGACTTAGATAAATGTTACTTGGTGATAAAAAGTGCCAATCAAAACATTTGTTTAAGCTTCAAATGCACAGCAAAAATTGATAGAGCTGCAAACAAATCCACAGTTAAGCTATGTCTATGTCCCTATCCTGTTGTCTTCTATATACTAGTTTTCTCAGACCAGCATGCTCTAGGGTTAGCTTTTCTCTGCTGCAGAATTGCCCACTTTTCCAAGAAACCCTACTTCCTCTTACTGAAGATTATTTAGAACCAAGGTTCCACATTATACTATACCAGGTAAAAATTTAGTATAGACAAAGTAGGATTTCAAGGAACAATGATTTGCCAAATAAGTGGTATTAGTTACTCATGCAATAAATCACATATATAACCATGATCTTAACATTTACTACAAAGTAAAAATTAAAAACCTATATGGATTAAAAGCATGAATATAAATTAAGCAAAAGTGTTCTCAGATGTATGTTTGATACAGAAATTATGGTGACACACTAGGAATTCTCAAAAATGAAAATGTACACTTACCTGCATATAAATGATAGAAAAGTAAAAGGCAAATGGCAGAGTAGGCAAGTGAGAAACTTCATACCTTTATACAAAGCACTCCTACAAATTAATTTCATAATAGAAAATTCATGGCCTTCAAACGAAGAGCTTAATTTCAGCAACTAGGAAATCCAGAGTAACAAAATACAGTTTATGAAATGCTGTAAGGATTTTAATAATATTCAAGTCAAGCAAACAATAGAGAAGCTGTAACATTTTAATGGAAATCTCTTTGGGCATAAAGAGTGCACCCCATTAAAATTAATTTGCAAGTGAAAAAAACGGTGGGGAGATTAACATTTAAATTTTTCAAATGCTCTTTAGACTTTCATACAGTTTTAAATTATAAGAAGGCAATTAGAAAACAGTAGATGAGGGATTGTGTTAACTTGAACAGGATAGTGGCTAAAAAGATGGTACAAGTGTCTAAGTGCATGTACAAGACACCCACTGATGGAAGAGTCAAGGACAGACACTTTGGCTTGAATACGTGAGTGGTTATGTACACCGATGCAGCTTCAGACAGGCTTGAATACATGAGTGGTTATGTACACTGATGCAGTTTCAGGCAGGAATGGTGTAGATTTGAAATTCTATTTTAAAATTTTGAGGTGAGCTATAAAAATAGTAAAATAATTTGGCATGTAGGACTACAATTAAATGGGGCTTCAGAGATAACATGCCAGTTCATTTGGTGTAAACACATAAAAGTCAACTTGTATAAAACTGTTTGTACCAATATGCACCAGAACATTATTGACCTTTTTATTTTTTTAACAAAACTCAGATGCAACCCAGACATTCTAAAGTAACTGGTTAGACTATTGGTATTTGTAAATCAAGGAATTCTATATTACTAAACAATCACAAGTTGTTTAGGTAAGATTTATGTTCACTTTTATACAGTTGCCAGCATTTGTTGAAAATTTGTCTTATGTAACACATTTAACAGAAAACAATTGTGTTTACATTATGGATGTGTGATGTTTATGAAAAACTTTCTAAACTATTCTATTTCATCTTTATGTCTGCTGTAGTCCATTTTGTGTGGCTATAACAATATCAGAGGCTGGGTAATGTTTCTGTAGGCTTCCGTTTTTTATAAGGATAACTAATGAAAAGCCTGACTCGACCTAATCACCTCTTCAAGATTCTTGTCTTATCCCATCATACATTAAATTTCAATGCCTGAATTTTGGGAAGCATACATTTAAACCATAGCAATGTCTGTTTTTATGCCAAAATCACACTACCTTCTAGATAATAAAATGTGAAAATTTCAAATATAGAACATCTTTAATTCTTATTAATTCAGTGGGAACCAAACATCAGAATCAAAGTAGAAAACACAACTGCAAGCTTTTGGTTGGTTAGTTTATTTTGGTTTAGTTTTTTGCAGCTGAGAGTACTACATCCCAGCCTTCCTAATCTGGCTATAGGAAAACTCTCAGCTTTGCTAACAAAAAGTGGTAAAGATTGGAAATAAGACAAGGGTGGAAATAAGCCACTTCAAATTAAAGCAGGAGATTCTGATAATGAGAACCATAGAAGGCATGAGATGAACTGCCCAAATCCATTTGTCACAAACTGTAATGAGAGCCTGAGAGAAAAGCAAAGATCAGACCGGACAAGATTTAGTCTCAAAAGATATGTTTATTCAAGAGGACATCTAAAGTGTTGATGCTTTACCTAAAAGTACATTTCTCAGTGTGAGTACCTTGTGTGATAGAAAATACACTGCCCAAACTCAAAATGGCAGGACCCACCCAGCCTTAAACTCTTGTCTCTGAAGCCTCCAGTTGTTTAACTCTTGCCTCACATGTCCAATTGCTTTGACAGCTCAAAGACACCTCAAAATGTTCAAATAGAATTCCAAATCTTCCTTCCCATCCCTGTGTCTACCACCAACCATATGGTCAATCCTCTCTAGCAAAGGAAACTACAGAAAAGCAATCCTCATCACTGACTGGCCAGCAAGTTAAAGAGGTGTAAGAGATCATTCTACCGGGAATAAAGCTTAAAGAGCAACCATGAAAACATAACAGAGGAGAGAGACCAATGTACCACAGGAAAGGCAAAATTGGCAGTTTGAATAGACCCAGGTAAACTGTCAATAGATTCAAGAATCCTCAAGAAAATGGTATAATTTTGTCACTACAATATACTATAATTCCAGGTTTCAACAAATTGCTAGATATGCAAATAGGAAGAAAAGACAGCCATATATAATTTCTGCATTTACCCAGATATTTCACAATTCATTTTGTGAATTCACGATTTATTTTGTTAATATGGTGATTGTATTTACAGATGCTTGAATGTTAAGTTTACCTTAAATTCCTGAGATAAGTTCCACTTGATTATGAAAATACTACCTTTTTTCAAATTTTTCATGTAATGGTATTTCACATACTACTTCTATAGAAAATTATCATAACCAGTGTTATTTTCTCTGTTATTTGGACTTTTGAAAATCAAAATATTAACACTAAAATATAAACTCCATAAACTTTTATGTTTTGCTTTTGTGTCGCCCAGGACTAAACTGGTGTCTAAAAGAGACAAGTACTCAATAGGTATTGGTTGCATAAACAAAAGATTCGAATATATACTTCACACTGACTGTGGAGAAAGAATCTCAGATACTTGCTACCAATAAAGAGACAATGAATGGAATATTTACATGAAACTTGTTAGCAATATCCTTTTGTATTTTCATTTAAGAGTTGGTAAAGTTAGTAAAGTTCAATGGAAGTAAATAGCAAAATAAATTCAACACTAAATACTGATATGTGTTGTAAATTTAGAATTGTAAAATACAGAAGTAATACAATTAATTTGTGTTCCAGAATATTTCTAGAGCAAAGCCAAATGTGGTGGTTCAAGCCACCAGTAATCTTAACTACCTGAGAGGAAGAGATTGAGGATTGAGTCTTGAGGTCAATCCAGGTAACACAAAGTTTGAAAAACTCCATATTCGTCAGTGGCAGGATGCAGTTGCATGTACCCGTCATCTCAAATGAGGGAGTACAAATAGGATGGCAGTCCAGGCGGGCTCTAGCTTAAAGCAGGAGCCTAACCCAAGAAACAACAAGCATGATAAGGATTAGTGGAGTAGTTGCATGTGTGGAGCGCTGGCCTAACAAGTGTGAAGTCCTGACTACAAACTCTAATACTATCACATATATATGGGTTTCTACAACAGAATTTAAAATATCATAGGTAAATGGAGGTTTCAAAATTTTTAAATGAATATATAATCTCGATTAATTGGAAATGCAAAATTTATTAACGTAAAGGAAACTAAAATGTTTGTGATTATATATTGATAAGTAGATTTTTAGGAAAAACATTAAATCAAAGAACAAAAACTAGACAGTTATAAATTCTCTTTAAATAGTATACTGCATGCTATTAGCCACTAGAGGGGAGTGTTGTTTCAGATCAATACAGTACAGGCTTTTTTTTTTTTTTTTTTTTGTAACAGTAAAAAGTAGGAACCAGAATCTAACTAGCAACTTTATATTGTGTGTCTCCTCAAATCCTCAAAGTACCTGCTTACAAGGCAAAGAGCTTCAAAACTAGGGTGAAAATAATGATGAAAGACTTAAAGTGCTCCTCATTTAATGCACATGTATCTAGGTGAATAAGAGACTTACTTAACTCTTTGCTAATACAGGCATGTCTTGATGCTTGTCATTTTTTTAATGAAAATCTTTTAATGAGAGATCCTTGTAGTAAAAAATGCAAATATATATGTTTGGAAAAGAGGCAACATTTTTGGCTTGAGAAAAAAATCTATTTTATTTATTTTTGTTTATAGGGCAGAGCTTCATGAATGCTAGTCAAACACTCTACCACTAAGCCACATTTCCAGCCCTGCTTGTCATTCTTACAGAGTAGAACTGACTGTAGCACACAGGATGGTAAGGGAAAAACAAAAGAGGAGGCAACAATGCTTGATAAGAAATGTACTCATTACCTTGCTCATGTAACTGTAAGCCTTCTGTACAGTATTTTCACAATAAAAAACATTTAAAAATTTCATAATGTGGGGATGGGAATGTGTCTAACCTTGAGCAAAAAAAAAAAAAAAACCCAAAAACTAGTTTCATACAACTAAAAGACGTGATTTGCTTTGCTATAGGAACTGTGAAATGCTTTTAAGTTTTTAAAAGTTACACTAGAATTCATCCAAATGCTTATTCTGATATCTAAGAATAAGATAAAATACTGCTCTAAGTGAAATTATTATAAATAAAAATACTCTCCCAGTCATGAATTTGAGATGAGCATTTAGAGTAATAAGAAAAAAAAAGTTTGGAGGAGATTTTAAACTAAAACCATATCCATTGTAGATGTGACAGCTTAATAAACTCAGAAGTGAAAAAGCTTTTAATAACAGCAAACTAATATTGTGATTAATGCAGCCATTATAGTGTAGTTTGAATTTTATTTGTGCCTTCCTTTTTTTGAACATCATATAACTCTATGATTTTTTTTTTTTAGCAAAACAGCACAAAAACAATGAAGAAAGCCATACCTCAATCTCATCTCTTTATACCCATTTACACTCAAATAAAATAGCAAGGCGCTAAGCAAGGCAGAAAAGCTGGCCAGGCTTGTTCTTAGATCATGGTCTTCATAGTTCATGATTAGGTCTGATTCTTTAAATATGAAACAAAGTTTGTAAATAGTTTTTTAAAATATTTTCATTTTTTCTGGACAATCTGGACAGAAAAAAAAGGAAAACACAAATCTTCCCAGATTCAGAAAATTAGGCTCTACATTACATGTCAGTAGCTGAAATGATGTCAAGAGCATGCTTCAAAAAAGAGACTGGGAAAATTGCTGAGAAATCTGGGACTCTAACTTCATGGAGTCTCGGGAACATCACCTAAAAGGATAGCAATCCATATACCAATAGTAATTTGGAGGATCTCCAATAAAATGAAAAGACAGTCCCGAATATTCACAATGTATCATGAAAATAAGACGGCCTAGATTTTGCCTGATTTCGAAGGCAGTATGAAAGGCCTTCAAAATAAATTCATTTTTTAATTCTAAAGGTAAGAGAATGAGCAAGAAGAGGAAGATGAAGACCTTCCGAGGAAGAGCCTCCCTCTCCTGCCTTTGTCAGACCTGGGACTATGTCAGTTACTAAGAGGCTATCTATCTATCACAGGCCCCCTTGTGAGTGCCTTTGGACTCCGATGACTTTCTTTTGGGACGAGAGGACAACATTAAATGAGACTCGGGATTTCTTAGTCTTTAACTTAATCTATTTTGTTGTTGTTTGCCTAAATCGAATTCCTTAAATCTCCAGGCATTCTTTCTCCCTCCAGACATCCCTCCCCCATCCCCGCCCCCCACCCCGCCCCGGTCGCACAGCCCCTCTTTGGTACTGGCCCCGGGGCTTAAACTCAGAGCCTTGGCACTGTCCTTTGAGCTTTTGAGCTCAAAACTAGCCCTCTACCATTAAACCACAGCTTCACTTTCGGCTTGCTTTTCTTTCTCTTTCTTTCCTTTTCCTTCCTTCCTTTCTCCCTTCCTTCCTTCCTGTGGTTAATTGGAAATAGTCCCACGGACTTCCTGCCTAGGCTGGCTTTGAACCCTGATCTTCAGATCTCAGTTCCTGAGTAGCTAGGAATACAGGCGTGAGCCACCAATGCGGGGCTAGGCGTTATCTTTTCGTTGTACAGTTTCAGTGGCGATCGGATTAGGGAGGGAACAGTTTCGCCTTTTCACTACCATTCCATTTCAAACGGGAATTTTTGAATAAACGAAACTGCAGTGCAAACGAGTGTGCCTTGCTCATTAGCTGGTTAAGGACGGGATAGAAAGACCTCAAGGAAAAGGATCTCTTCCCTGGTTGCGCGTCCATGGATAGACAAGAAAGGCGGGCACCCAGGTAACCCCTGGTGGCTTGAGCTGGGTTTGGGAAGGCTTTTTAACCAGCTCCCACCCACGCCCACACTGCCAGCACCCAGTGGGAGGCACCACTTCCCTCTGGAAGGCAAAGTGGGTGTCGCTTCCCGCCAGGAACGGGGGCGTTTCCCGAAGAAGCGCCTAAAGGTTCACCCAGCCCTGGTGGCCCAGTGCCTGGGGAGGCGCTCGGTTGCTTCTCCGCCCTCTTCCCACCTAATTCTGTCTACACCCACGGCGCCCCGCCCCTTCGGCCTTATAGACGGTGGGGACGCTGGGGCGCGCCTGCTGGCCGGAGGTTTACGCAGAGCCGATCGCGCGTTCCTCCCCAGGGTCGCCTGGAGCCCCCTGCAGCGGGGCTGCAGCTGCCAGCGCAGCGGAGCCAGGCGGCGGCCGCGCCCGCACCATGGAGCGCAGCCCAATCCCAGCCCGGGTGGCCGCCCACCTCTGCCATCGCTCGTGCCCCGTCTACCAGCTCTCCGTGCAACTGTCTCCGTGCCTTGCCCTCCTCGCCTCGAAGCCAACATGAAGGCGCCCCGGGGCGACGGCGGAAGCGCCCCTTTCTGCACCCGCTTCAACCATTCCTACCCGGGCATGTGGACTCCCGAGCGCTCCACCGAGGCGCGGGGTAACCTCACCCGCTCCCCGGGGCCCGGCGAGGACTGTGGATCGGTGTCCGTGGCCTTTCCGATCACCATGATGATCACGGGCTTCGTGGGCAACGCGCTGGCCATGCTGCTGGTGTCTCGGAGCTACCGGCGGCGGGAGAGCAAGCGCAAGAAGTCTTTCCTGCTGTGCATCGGTTGGTTGGCGCTCACGGATCTAGTCGGGCAGCTGCTCACCAGCCCCGTGGTCATCGTCGTGTACCTTTCCAAACAACGTTGGGAACAGCTCGACCCGTCGGGGCGGCTGTGCACCTTCTTCGGCTTGACCATGACTGTGTTTGGGCTCTCTTCGCTCTTCATCGCCAGCGCCATGGCCGTCGAGCGGGCTCTGGCCATTCGGGCGCCGCACTGGTATGCGAGCCACATGAAGACGCGCGCCACCCGCGCCGTCCTGCTGGGCGTGTGGCTGGCCGTGCTCGCCTTCGCCCTGCTGCCGGTGCTGGGCGTGGGTCAGTACACCGTCCAGTGGCCCGGGACTTGGTGTTTCATCAGCACCGGGCAAGGGAGCAATGAAACTAACTCTTCTCAGGACTGGGGCAACCTTGTCTTCGCCTCCACCTTCGCCTTCCTGGGGCTCTTGGCTCTGGCAGTCACATTTGCCTGCAACCTGGCCACCATTAAGGCGCTGGTGTCCCGCTGCCGGGCCAAAGCTGCAGTCTCGCAGTCCAGTTCCCAGTGGGGCCGGATCACAACCGAGACGGCCATTCAGCTCATGGGGATCATGTGCGTGCTGTCCGTCTGCTGGTCTCCGCTTTTGGTAAGTCGGAATTCCTGGATAGGAAAAGGCGGAGGGATGCTGGCTTTAGGCGTCGTTCCCATGGCCGCGCCCACGAGAATGGGTTTGCAAGCTGAGAGCCTTAGGGAGAATCCTGCCCTATCCTGGTTCTATCTGCAGAGATGAGCTTCTTGCTGAGCTGCCCACAGCGCCCGTGTGTCTGGCAGGCATCGCATTACGCACAGGTTCTGCACACTTGGCCTTTGCTAAATTGTCTCTAATCCGGGGAGGGTGGGGGAGACACAGGTTGCACTTTAGTGCCTGTGCCGGCATAGTTTGCCCCGGGCGCATTAGGAGAGGAATGGTGATGACCGCTGTGCTGTGGTGGCTGGTACTGTTTTCTCTTTATTTGTAAACACCACTCCGTTAGGGTGATTTTGCACCCTGCAAAATAACCTACCTGCCACCTCAAACAGGAACCGCCCTCTGGCCATCTATGAGCCCTCGCTGCTCAGGGAGGGTGAACCTTACTTCTGGATGCATTCCTGCCTGGGGGGCAGGAAATGGAAAGATGGAGAGGCTGCAGAGGTCAGCCTCAGCCCCTTGGCGGCGTGTGCCTGACCCTCTAGGAAGTGCTTCTGCCCACACTCAGTCAGTGGGGAGACCTAGCATACCAGGAGTCCCCCTGGCCTGCATTTGCTATTTTGTTTGCTTGTTTTTCCATTGTCCAAAAGTGCTGGGTTTTAGAGAATTCAAGCAGAGAAGGTACGCGTTGTCCAGACCCCCACGCCAGCAAAACTATGAAGTGACCTGGGAGCAATAGATATTTTCACAGGCTCCAAAACTCCAGCTCTTAAATGATCTGAGTTTTGGTTCTGTTTCTTTTTCGCTAGAAACTTCTGTGGGTATGTGTTGTTCAGTAATTTCACCAGGATGGGTGATTATTTGGTTCACAAGTGACTTACCTTAATAGATATTACAGAAAGAATGACCCCTTTACAATCCCCGTTATAACCTGTTATATACTGAAGGCCTGCACGTATATTACACCGCTGAGCAGAACCACTGAAAAACAAAGGCAGTGTTTGAAGAACCTACACACATCAGTTTTTTTTTAATTAAGGTAAAATACACATAATATAAAATTTACCATTTTAACCATTGTTAAGTGCATGGTTTAGTGACATTGAGGGCAGTGATATTATGGGAGTATAACTAGTTTTAAATCTCTGGTCTTTTTAAAATAGAGAAAATGTTTCTTCCAACCTCCTCTGACTTTCAAAGCAGGTATGGAAGGATCCTTATGTGTAGTTAGTATGGGACAGCTTTGAACACAAACTTGGCCCTAAATCAGTGACACAGTTGCAAGGAGAGAGTTATCTGAGGACCCGACTACCGACAAGTCACTGATTACAGCTCTGGGTTCCAGGAACTGGCTGATGTCATCATCCCGGGCATATCAAAACCCACTCCAAGTTTAGACATTAATTCCTACAGTTGAGGAATGGACTGTTTAAGTGGCAAGCAGAAGGGGAAAAAAGAGCTCTAAAAAATCCATTTTACAGAAACGAATGTAACTTCAAAGGCAAACAGAATATCTCAGATTTTCACAACACTCTTCTGAGTCTTACACTTGTGAGTTCGCTTTGGCACACAATTTCTATCCTAGGGTAAAATGCATGGGAATAATTGCCTCTACAATTCATCAGATTCATAATCCTTGTTTCCTCCTCTGTTTTGTTTTTGTGTACAAAATAAACAATGCAATGATTTTTTCCCTTTGGAAAATTTAATTCACATACTATTCAGTATGGGTGCATCAGAAAGAGTACATTTCAGTCTTGACTTAGGATGGCCTGTTCACTCTGGACTTGCTGCTCAAGAGTAGAGCACTTATATAGCATGCTCAAGGCCCTGACTTCAGTCTCCAGTACTGACAGAAAAGAATGTCCACGTAGAAGAAGATTGAATTTAAACTAGTCTTATTTAATTTCAATTAATAGCCTCACTGAGATGTTTACTGGTATGTAGCAGTTTGTCAGTTGGTCATTTCTCATAAAAGCATTGACCTTAAATTCCACATGTGGTCACATCAAAAAGAAGAACTTCTCAAATTCAAAATAGATTCTCTTTGCAGGAAATCTGTTTTAAATCTTACCTTATCTTAGCTTTAATCAAGGGGCTAATGCCTAGAGAATCATAGGTCAAAGCAAACTTGGGCAGAAAACTCTGTGAAACCTCATTTTCAAATAACAGCATAATGCCGCACTAAACATGTGGCTCAACTAGTAGTATGCCAGTTGTGAACATGAAAGCCTAGCAAGATTTTATTCTATGCCTGAGTTCAAACTCTGGTCCTGGCACACACACGCACACCCACACTTGCATGCGCGTGCCCACGCACCCCTGCACCCACGTGCACACGCACACACACTCATTAAAAAAAGGAAGAAAGAAAACAAAAGGAAGGAAAGAAGGAAGGAAGGAAGCAAGGAGGAAGGAAGGAAGCAAGGAAGGAAGGAAAGAGAAAGAAAGAAGGAAGGAAGGAAGGAAGGAAGGAAGGAAGGAAGGAAGGAAGGAAGGAAGGAAAGGAAATCCCCATATATCGTAAGAAAGATTTCTGGTACAAAAGTGGGATCATTTCAAAGGAAGGAATTGGTTAAAACTGCTCTCTTAATAGGATAGTGAATTACAGGGATGAAAACACTAGAATCTGGTGAATTAATTTTCAGCTTCTTAGTGTTAACATGAGAAATCCTTTCTTATATCTTTTCTTCTTCCTTTCAGCTTTGGTTAAGTTAGACATCAAATACTAATCTATCATAGCTATAATAATGTTTCATTGTCACTGCTGCAAAACTTAATAGAATCAAGCAACCATAATAAGAAAAGTCTCAACAGTTGCAAATTCTCACTGTATAAATATAGTGTGGTGCAAACAAAAGCTTTCTTTGCCTCATTTTTTTAGAAACTTTGGAGAATATTGCAGAAGATAGGAGTTAAGGGAATGATAAGGTGTGCGTTTTGAAATATGACTAGGAGAAGTGAAAATAATTGGGAGACTATCATCACAATTAGATGACGTACCATTCTAACAGTTCTACACTGTTTATATAAGGTGTCAAATTGCTACTTAGTTGGAATTAACCATTAGAATCAACCAGTTCACAGCAATACAGTCTATTTAAGTGTGTGTGTGTGTGTGTGTGTGTGTGTGTGTGTGTGTGTATTTGCATCACTGGGCTTGAATGCAAAGCCTTGAGCTTGCTCAACTGGTGTTCTACCACTTGAACCTGTTTTTATATGATGTTTATTTTGGTGATGGAATCTCAAAGACATTTTTCTCAGGCTTGCTTTAAACCTGGAGCCTCCAAATCGTAGCCTCCTAAGTAGCTAGGATTCCAATTGTGAGCCACTGGTGCCTGGCTACTAATATTTTATTTTTTCATGAGCTATGCTTATCAAATTGTTCAATTATTTGACATGATAGCTAAGTTCCCAGATTTGTTCAAACAAATCTATGAGTACATTTTGTTCACTTTATAAA
This sequence comes from Dipodomys ordii, assembly GCF_000151885.1. Classification (NCBI taxonomy): domain Eukaryota; kingdom Metazoa; phylum Chordata; class Mammalia; order Rodentia; family Heteromyidae; genus Dipodomys; species Dipodomys ordii. Next base: position 10,006,894 of record NW_012267267.1, on the reverse strand, counting down.
TTGGTACCCCAAAAGGTAGATTTTAAGGTCTGGTGTGACTTTGTGTTTACTCATGTAAAGATAGACATTTCTATCATTATAATAGTAGATATAGACCTAATCATCAACATTGTAAAAAGTAAGTCATGAAGAACAAACACTTTTTTATCTTCAGTGTTAGAACTGGATTAAAGGGCTGGGAAGGTTGCTCAATAGTAGAGTGCTCGCCTAGCGTGCATAGAACCCTGGGTTCAATTCCTCAGTACCATATACACAGAAAAACCCGGAACTGGTGATGTAACTTGAGTGGTAGAGTGCTAGACTTGAGCAAAAGAAGCTCAGGGACAGTGCTCAGGCCCTGAGTTCAAGCCCCAGGACTGGCACCAAAAAAAAAAAAAAAAGCTGGATTAAAGCACCCTTGAGAGCCTTTGGATGAATCTAGAATCAGTAAATTCCCCACACATTAGCTATAAGTACAAACAGGTGTGCTTTAATTTGAGCGGCTATTTCACAGTATAGTTAAAAAACTTTTCACTTGCCTCTGTGTGTGAGAGAGTGTATGTGTGTTGGACACTAAACATATGGACTTGTCAAGTTTACTAGTACTATTCTATTACTTTATCCATTTCCTTTTAATATACTATATATATAGTATATATATATGTATTATACTATGTATACTATAATATATACTATATATGTTAGACATTTACTTTTAATATATTACATGTGGTAGCTATGTGTGGTGGATTATTTGTAGATGAAGTTTATATACAGTATATGAACTATATGAACTATTGTTGATTTCCTTGTCACCTCTACATACAAATTTCAAATTTCTGCCATATTTCAGTTGTTACATTAGGGAAAATGATTAAGCATATCAGTCCTCCCTGTGAGGAAGAATCTTCTATAATTCATTTTTATGAAAGCTTTAACTTTCTCAGTCTTACTACCCATGATTAGTTATGAAGAATGCAGGGATCAGCTATTCTCTCTCACCCCTTCTCTCTGATTCACAGACAACCTTTAATATTAACTTTTAATAAAATGATTGACCTTAAAAAAAAAGTTGAGATTATTTGAATTCTTTATATTTCTGAGTTTACTATCATATAGTGTAGAAGGCCTATTAAATAGACTTTCCTTGTTGCACTGTTGATCAAACCCAGGGCCCTAAGCATTCTAAGCAAACATTCTATCACTGAGCTACACTAGACCAAAATAGAATTATGAAAAAACTGGCAAAAGAGTTCGTGCCATTCAGAGAAGCAAGATTTCTACATTTATGAGTGAAACAACTAAAGAACAATGAAGCAAGCTAGGATATAATTTATGCCCTTGGCTCTCAGAAGAAAGTCCATCTGAATTTGCCAAAGTGAGCATACACAAAGAAGTGGCATGACATGACTAGGTCTCATGGCAGACCAAGAACCCAGCCAAGAAGAACATAGTATAAAACTAGAACAAAGGGAATCATAGTCAGAAAATGTTCTTGAACGCGCAGAAAAGGTCAAAACTATGTACATATGACCATATAAGATGATGTTAAGCGAAATGAACCCTGACAGGGACACAAGTGGTTTTTTCTTTCTTGCTATTGTTTTTAATGTACCTATAATGCATTATGAGATTCTTTTGTTTCTTTTGTATGTTCTTCCCCTACAGTATAACCCCTGTTCTCACTGTATTTGATTCCGGTGCCCTGCATCTTGTATATACATTTTTTTTTCTAATTTGGGAAGGGGAAGGGATAAAACAAAATGCTGAAATATGGATACAGATTGACCCATCGTAACAATGAGATGTACAAGACACTATGTTGAGGGGCTGGGAAGATGGCTCAGTGGTAGAGCACTTGCCTTGCATGCCTGAGGCCCTGGGTTCGATTCCTCAGCACCATATAAGCAAAAAAAGAAAAAAGCCGGAAGTGGCACTGTGGCTCAAGTGGTAGAGCGCTAGCCTTGAGCTGAAGAGCTGAGGGACAGCACCCAGGCCGAGTTCAGGCCCCATGACCGGACCAAAAAAAAAGACACTATGTTGAAAATGAACTTTACAATTTTGGGAAGGGGAGGGAGGAGTTGGGGAGGTGGGGAAGGAAGGGGATGGCGGGGGAAAAACAAAGGAGGTCACAATGCTCAATGGGAAATGTACTCATTACCCAATTCATGTAACTGTAAGCCCTCTGTACAGTGTTTTTACAAATATATATATATATAATGTTCTTGAATCCAGATTGAGATACTTAGACTCTGAATGACAGGGGAGGACTTTGCTTTTTTGCCAATAGGCAGTAGAATGGCTAGTGTGTGTCTTTGAGTAATGAAGAGTTAATTTGCCTGGTGCCAATGGTATCTTGTGCCTGTAATCCTAGCTACTTAGGGTGGCTGAGATCTGAAGATCACAGTTTAAAGCCAGCTGGGGCAGGAAAGTTTGTGAGATCTTATCTCCAAATAATCAATCTCTCTCTCTCTCTCTCTCTCTCTCTCTCTTACACACAAACACGCATACACACACACACACACACACTCACACACACACACAAATAGAGCTGTGGCTGCTTGCTGTGAGTTAAAAAGATCAGGGTCAACACTCAGGCCATGAGTTCAAGACTCAGGACTGGCATAAGGGAGAGAGAGAGAGAGAGAGAGAGAGAATGGGGGAGGGAGAGAGAGAGAGAGAGAAAGAGAGAGAATTTATTGGCAGGGGTATCAGGTATAGATAGAAGTAGGCTGAAGAGCCTGGTGGCTTGTGCCTGTCATACTAGCTTCTCAGAAGGCTGAGATCTGAGGATCACAGTTCAAAACTATCCCAGGCAGGGATAGTTTTCTCCAATTAACCACCAGAAAATTGGAAGTGATGCTTAAAGTGATCAAGCACTAGCTTTTTTTGTTTGTTTGTTTTTTTAATTTAATTTAATTATATTTTATTTGTGAACATACTGTACAGAGGGGTTACAATTGCATGGGCAGGATATTCAAGCACTAGCTTTAAGCTGAAGAGCTCAGGGACAGCACCCAGGCCCAGAGTTCAAGCCCCACAACTGACAAAAAAGAAGAAGAAGAAGAAGTAGGCTAAAGAATGAAAACATAAGGTCAGATATGACTTGCTTTTGAAGAAATTTAAGATCTAAGGAGAGACAGTGAGAAGATATGAGTTGAAGACAGAAAGATAAGAGAAAACTGATGCTATTAGGAATGATCAATTTTAGAAGTGAATGATTCAAAAAATACTTATTGAATATCTACCATGTCCTGTCTTCATGCACATTACCTCAATTGTCTCTCATAAGACTCTCATGGATGCTATCTACATCACTCCTGTGAATTAGTGGAACATAAAGAATATTGTGACCAAATTTATAATTCAGGATATCTGATTGAGTTTACTTTCAATCTTGGTTGTTGTTCATTTGTTTGTTTAACCTGGAAGCCAAGAATTCTAAACCTAATAGCAGGACTAGAAAAGTTGTGTATTCTCTTATATGTAAAGTACAGAGATAAAGCTAGACATCTGAGATCTTTGTCCCACTATACTATTTTCAAATTCTTTAATTTGGGAGAATTACCCTTCAATGGTCCAAAATGTACAGTTTGAAAAGGGGAATGTTTAGTCGATATTGTGTACAGATGGGGTGCTCTGAGTTAATGACTTTTGGACATGGTACATGTGGTTAATGATGACGTATTCAAATGATCTATTCAGAAGTTAATATAACCTGAGCTAAATCATAACTAAAAGATGTTGATTTTAAATTTTAGGTTTATGAGAGAGAGCCTAATATTAAACATTCCTTAAGCTATCATCTTTAAAAAGTTCAGATACTCAAGAACTGGAACGTAATAGTGACTCATTGGCCTTTCTCCTTTGAAAAAGCTGTAAAGGTCAATATCTCAATGACAAGTTTCCATAGATTCATTTTTCTGGAAATAATACTCTGGCATATGCACTATAAGCATTTGTAAGTCTGGGATTCTTCTTGGATGCTGAGGGGTAACAGTGACTGACTACAAGCTCTTTCAGTTTTTACTTCAAACCTTGCATTGCAGGGAAATTGTTAGGGGTGGGGGAAGCCATCCTGATTTCTTTTTTTTTTTTTTTTTGCATTTGTGTGTTCCCACTTGTTACATTCATTTGTCTAATTCACTCATTCAACTCTGAGATCTACAACTGTAATAATGTCAAAATTTGCCTCTTCTATTTTCTGAAATTCTTTTTTTTTCTTCTGAAATTCTTGGAGATAAGGAAGAAATGTGTGATTTGATTCCTGTGGAGGATCATAGGAATTCTCTTTTCTCCAGAAAATTATAACTTTCATAAATTAAAAATGGTAAGTTAATTTTTTTTTCTTGAGGTTCTCCTTATAGCTTATCTACTAAGTATGTAAGTTTTTTACAGTAAACCTAGTGACTTCTTTAATGAGAGGGATGTACAAACACAGATATATATATATATATATGTATACATATATATATATATATACACAGAGAACATATGTATACACACAGAAGTATCATTACAGAAGTTACATCGCTTGTAACTTCCTGCAGATTGTAGTTTTTACCCGACATGTTTCTCTGTCTATTTTCCACATGTTACTTTACCCCTCAACTGATCAACAGTATCTTCCAAGTATTCAGCATTCTGGAATTGTTTGCATGCCCCAGCCTTGGTCCCGTAGTTCCTTGCACTTGCCTATCATATGCTATGTTACACTTCATTTGGCATACTGATAAAGTGCTTTTCTGTTCTCACGGTTCTCCCAAGGTCAGGGACACAAGTCTTGTACAGCATTCTTTTCTTGGGAACTCTTTGTGTGTGTGTGTGTGTGTGTGTGTGTGCGCGCGCGCCAGTCCTGGGGCTTGAATTCAGGGCTTGGGCACTGTCCCTGAGCTTCTTTTGCTCAAGCCTCTACCACTTGAGCCACAGTGCCACTTCCAGCTTTTTCTGTTTATATGGTACTGAGGAATTGAACCCAGGACTTCATGCATGCTAGGAAAGCACTCTACCACTAAGCCACATTCCTAGCCCTTTCCTGGGAACTCTTATAACTACCTTGCCACATAAGGCTTACTTAATTATTTCTTATCTTCTGAATACCTGAACATCAGATTTGGGAAGACAGGTTCCACTCCTATTCACAAAGGCAATTCGTATGAGTCACTTTGGACAATCACTTAATACCTTTGTGATTTTTTTCTTGTAAAATAGAAAAAAAAAAACCTACCCAGTCCATGTCACAGAATTGTAATTAAAAATAAGCTAAATATATGTGAAAATAAATGAAAGGTATACAGTGCCTTGAGATGATTTATTGCCGCTGAATCCTGTTAGCAAAATGGTAATATTTCTTCCATATTAGGAATACCTCTCTCATGTTTTACTGGACAACTCTGTTGATGTTTTGTGTTCCAACATATCTTCCTCAAAAAAATGAAAGAGTCTAGTAATGTTTTACAGCTTGATTAATTATAATTCACTGGCAATACAAAAGAAAAAATATGTCAAATAGCCTAATTTTTTCAAAGAAATAAAAGTTAAAAGAAATAATAAATCACATGTTCATAAATTTGTATACAGCATTGTCACCCTTCCTTCCCCTCACTACTTCCTCCTTCTCACCTTTTCTCCTTCCCTTTCTCCCTCCCTACCTCCCTCCTTCCTCCTCTCGCTTGCTCTTAACTCTGGAATTCACTTCCCTTTAGAACTTCCAGTTAGCTTCTTAAATCTAAAATATACTGGATTTATTTCTCTTCCTTTAAACTTCAAGATTAGCCACTACCTTGTGTTCTAAACACCTCTGTCCCAGGGGTATAATGCTGTCCTTCTCTGCACCCATCAGAGGAAAATGACTTGTCTTTTACAAGTAATCAGAAATATTGGTGCTGGGTACACTCTCTGCTATGGACGCAAAACCCAGAATTAAATTTACATAAGCCTTCAATGAGACCAGAGTGAAAAGCATAGAGATTCACCCTGCCACATACAGTGTGGATAGATCCTGGTAATGTGTTAATATTATTTTCAGGCTATGAGTAGCATAAATGTCATTTCCCATTTAGTGATCTGCCCAGATATTCTTTGTAGCAACATTTATAAGGACTTTCCAGTGATAGTATTCATGTTTATTCAAAGTCTGTGCATTGCTTTAGCAGTGCTAGTTTCATGATAGGAATTTGAAGAACAGAAAATCTAAAAATGAAATTTGGTTCCAGAAACAGGAAAGGAGATTTGATTGTTCACAATTTAATTCTTCAAGAAAAAAGAAAATTAGCCACTAATTTAGATAAAAAGCTATCTAGGATAAACCCTACACAATCTATATGAAGTAGCATAACTTCTTTAAAAAACTAACAAACAAACTTGGAGCAGGACACCAGTGGCTATAATCCTAGCTACTTAAGAGGCTGAAATCTGAGGATTTTGGTTAGAAGCCAGCTAAGGGAAAGCAACCAGGCTCAAAGTCAAGCCCCAATACTGGCATATCACACACACACACACACACACACACACACACACACACACACACACAAACACCATGGTAATCCAAAACCAAAAGATCATGTTGGAACTGGCAATTCATTTTTAAAACAAATACTTATTTAAAAAAAGTTACAAGTTGGGCTGGGAAGGTGGCTCAGTGGTAGAGCGCTTGCCTTGCATGCATGAGGCTCTGGGTTCGATTCCTCAGCACCCCATAAGCAAAAAGAAACAAGCCGAAAGTGGCGCTGTGGGTCAAGTGGTAAAGTGCTAGCCTTGAGCTAAATTGCTGAGGGACAGCAGCCAGGCCCTGAGTTCAGGCCCCATGACCGGACCAAAAAAAAAAAAAAAAAAGACTTACAAGTGATTTAAATATACACATTTTACTAACCTATTTTTTATACTTCTTACCACTATATATAACTATATATTAATATATTATAGTAGATAATATATAAATAATATTAATTAGTATATTGAGTATATTAATACATAGTTATATATTACTTATCCTATATAGTTTATATAATATATATTATATATTATATCCTATGTATGTCTTATATAGTTATATATATTGATAGCTTATTCTATGTAGGATAACATATATAAAAAGAAATATATTTTTTTAACTTTCTCTGAAATTAATGGTATTTTCTGTGTTTTAGAATAGCTGTTACATGACTCATGAAAATCTGGAAGTATATAGTTCAAGCTGGAAGTGCTGAGAGGTTATGCATGTGGGGAATCCCCAAGGCAGTAAAGTGGAGATTTGATTGTCTTGATGTATAATTTCTTGCTATCAAACACCTTTCATGAGTGGTGCTTCTGGCAGAACTCCCTATCTTCCCAAATAGAAGAATGCCTCCATAGCAGCTGGCAAGCTGACCCTGTTTCCTGAGAGGAGCAATAGAGAGTTGTTGAAGATACAGCTGAGCACCACAGAAAGAGGAAGGCTCTGGAGAGCAGGAAGCCTGTGGCTGATCTTGCTTTCATGTATCGAAGTCATTTTGTCTCATTGGTTTTCATTTATCAATAGATAAAGTAATTGAGATTTTATTATTTTCAGTTTGGACTGCCTACGTTTATACATAAAAGTGTCCCTGTTGTAGATACCATTTTAGATTCATGTCAGAAGACACCTAGCAACTGCTTAGGATGAAGCTTAGAGATGTATGCAAATTGATGGTACAGAGGAGACACATGAAGAAATGCTCAACTTCTCTAGCCATAAAAGAAATGCAAATCAAAACAACATTGAGATTCCACCTCACTCCAGTTAGAATGGCTATAATCAAGATCTCTAATAACAACAGATGCTGGAAGGGATAGGGCCAAAAGGGAACCCTACCACATTGTTGGTGGGAGTGTAAACTTGTTCAACCACTTTGGAAAGCAGTATGGAGGTTCTTCAAAAGACTATACATAGAGCTCCCCTATGACCCAGCAATCCCACTTTTGGGCATTTTCCCAAATGATCACAAACAAGACCATACTAAAGCTACCAGCACAACTATGTTTATCGCACCTTTATTCACCATAGCTAAGATATGGAACCAACCTAGATGCCCCTCAGTAGATGAATAGATCAAGAAAATGTGGTATCTATACACAATGGAATTCTATGCCTCCATCAGAAAGAATGACATTGCCCCATTTGTTAGGAAATGGAAAGACTTGGAAAAAATTATATTAAGTGAAGTAAGCCAGGCCCAAAGAACATAGATCCCATGGTTTCCCTTATTTGCAATAACTAGTATAAGTCTAGGACAAGCAGAAAAGATCAAAAGCTATGTATATAAGATCATATAAGATGATGTTAAGTGAAATGAACACCCAGATAGGGACACAGTGTTTTTTTCTTTCTTGCTGTTGTTTTTAATGTACTTATAATGCACTATGTGATTCTTTTGTTTCTCTTGTCTGTTCTTCCCCATGGTATAACCCCTGTTTTCACTGTATTTGATTCCAGTGCCCTTCATCTTGGGGAGGGGAAAGGAAATAACAAAAATGCTGAAACGAGGATACAGGTTGACCCATTGTAACAATGAGATGTACAAGACACTATGTTAAAAACAAACTTTACAACTTTGTGGGCGGGGAGGGAGAAGTTGAGGAGGTGGGAGGGAAGGGACTGTAGGGGAAAACCAAAGGAGGAGGTAACAATGCTCAATAGGAAATGTAGTAATTACCTTAGTCATGTAACTGTAACCCCTCTCTACAGTATTTTTACAGTAAAAAACTTAAAAAAGAAATGTGTACAAATTGGCAAAGGCCATAGGCTTTAATTTCAATACTGAAGATTGAACTCAGGACCTCATGTGGAGACAACTCACATATTCTTTTAACAGGTCATTCTTACTATGATTTTATCATTCTGATGTCTGACATTAATAATGGTGATCATGAGGCTGGGAAGGTGGCTCAGTGGTAGAGCACTTGCCTTGCATGCATGAGGCCCTGGGTTCGATTCCTCAGCACCACATAAGCAAAAAGAAAAAAGCCGGAAGTGGCGCGGTGGCTCAAGTGGTAGAGTGCTAGCCTTGAGCTGAAGAGCTGAGGGACAGCACCCAGGCCCAGAGTACAGACCCATAACTGGACCCCCTCAAAAAATTGTGATCATTATTTCATATAGCTTGTGTTAATTATAGCTCTAGAAGATTCCATTTTATATTACATTCTACATGAATGATATTCCTTGAAGTTGAACAGCATGCAACTTATCCACTTCTTCATGGTAGCCTTAATCATTCTAATAAATATATCCCATCTAATGGGCATTACCATCATTGCTTTTATTGTCACGTGGTGCCTTTCCATCCAAGCTACACTGACCAAAGTAAATAATTCTTGTTTCTATAACATCTTCTCCCACATGATTTCTCTTGAACAGAGAGAAGTGATAGAAGCTTCTAGAATCAACATACATATATCAAAACAAGGTAGACATTATAAATGCAAGGGAAAGATACTTTGGAAGAGTATCAGAGATCCCTCTTGATACACTGGTAGAGGCTGGGATTAGGGAGGACATCTCTGAGAAAGTTCATTTCTGATGAGTCAAGAAAGATGAGATGTGAAGAAAGAAAGAACAGTATGTGAAGGCATCAGTGAAGGAAGAGCTAGAAGTATTGGAGGGACTGAAAAAGGCCAGGAGAATAGGATAGACTGAGTAAAGAGAAAGGACCTCCAAAGTAAGGCTTCATGGAGGAAGGCAAGGCAGATAACACAAAATCTTGCCACTTACTTAGATTTGGGAGTTTAGATGTGTGCTTTAAGAACAATGGAAAGTAACTAAAAATTTTGAGCAAAGGAATGGTTTTATCTGCTTTATGTGTAGAGAAATCAGTCTGTGTACTCAATGAATGAGAGTAGCACAACAGAGCCCTTGAGTCAAAAAGAGGAAAGCCTTTCCCTTAAGTACTACATTAAAGGAAGGGAGGGGAGGAGCTGGGGAGGGGCACAAGGAGTTAGACCACGTGCCTGCCACATGTGAGGCCTTCAGTTCAATCCTCAGAATGATAGATAAATACATACATACATACATAAATATAAAAGAGGAGAGAGACTCTGTTCTTAGCATTTTCAAATAAAAACAAGGAAAAAAAATCAAAGAGGAGAGGAAATGGGTTGACCTAGAATTGATGGGAAGGGCAGCAGCGAGTCTCTGCAGGACCAAGGAAACCCAAACTGAGCAGTGATTGGATGAGAAGCAAGTCTGTTTTCTTTGAAGTACATTTGCTGATGTGGAGAAAAACTGTAAGTTAAATACTGATTGACGTGTGAGGGAGGGAGGACCACATTGGTAGATGGCTTTGAAGATGAGAAATAAGAATTTGTTTTGGGGGGTGGGAGATGGGAAGGGATGGGAAGGGGAAACAAAAGAGAAGGCAACAATGCTTGATCAGAAATGCGCTCATTATCTTGTCCATGTAATTGTAACCCCTCTATATGGTATTTTCACAATTAAAAAAAAAAGAAAAAAAAAGAATTTGTTTTTATATCTTGGGACTGGCTCAAGTGGCACAATCAAGAGAAATGATCTCTGGGGAAAAGTTGTCCTTTACAAATAGCAAAGTAATCCAAAGAGAGCAATGGCTTCATTTTTTTTCTGTCCCCCTATAAATACAAATATTACTTCTAGTATCTAGCAGACAGTTTTTATGTCAGTACTGGGGCTTGAACTCAGTACTTGGGTGCTGTCCCTTAGCTTTTTATTCACTCAAGGGTAGTGCTTCACCACTCAAGTCACAGTTCCGTATTGGACTTTTTGCTCGTTAATTGGAAATAAGAATTTCAAGGACTTTTCCTGGTTTTGAATGGCAACCCTCAGATCTCAGCCTCCTAAATAGCTAGGATTATAGGTATGAGCCACTGGCACCTGCCTCTGACTAGCTTCATTTCCAAATTGTTCTTTGTTTTCCCCACAAAGCAATATACCATAAGCCCATGACAGTCATGTGAAATCTTCAGTGAGCACCAAGGCTCTTCATGGAAAGCTTTCTCCATGTCCAGAGTTTCCTTGATGTCTAAATTCATGAACAAGTTCAGTTGTTGTTTGGTTTATGCCCTTAACCTTTCTGTTCTTAGAAGTGCTAGCTGTGATTTATCACCTATCAAAAAAGAATGAGGAGAAGGAGGAGAAAGATGAAGAGGATGAAGGAAGAGGAGGAGGAAAATGAGAAGGAAGGAGGAGGAGGGGGAAGAAGAGCAAGAGGAGGAGGGACAAGGAAGAAGGAAAAGAGGGAGGAGGAAAGAGGAGAAAGAGGGAGAGGAAGAAGAAGGAGGAGGAGGAGCTGGAGAAGGAGAAAGAAGGGGAAGAAGGAGGAGGAGGAGCTACTTGTGCCTTTTTTCTTTTTGTGCATATGCTGGGGCTTAAACTCTGTGCGTGGAAATTTTTTTGCTTAAAGCTAGCAATTTGCAACCTGAACAACAGCAGCTCTGGTTCCAGCTTTTTGGTTGTTAATTGGATATATAAGTGTTAAGGACTTTCTTGACCAGTTGACTTCCAAGCATGATCCTCAGATCTCAGCTTCCTGAGTAGCTAGGATTACAGGTGTGAGCCACAGGTGTTCAGCTTGTGCTTTTTTTGATGATCACTCTGTCTCAATTTTGAACAGTTCTTCATTGGAATCTCATTGTCATCATGTATCACGGAGTGAGGAGAAGTTGTCAGAATTCCTGGTTCAGAGACCAACTTCTGTGCTCATATGCTCAGATTTATCTTTAAAAATTGCTGGCCAGAAAAAGTGGCCATATGGGATGTCACATAACTATTCTGGAGGTAGAGATTGGGAGGATTGAAGTTTGAATCCAGCCCAGGAAAGAAAGTCAGTGATACCCCCTATCTCAACCAATAAAGTTAGCCATGCTGTGGCTCCAGATATACTGGAGGCAGAGCTAGAAGAAGCATGATCTGAGGCTACCCCCATGCAGATATGTGAGACCTTACTTCAGAAATAACCAAAACAAAAAGAACAGAGTCCTGGGGTGTTTGGCAAAAGTGCTAGAGCTCCTGCTTAGCAAGCTAAAGATTTTTATTCAGACCCCAGGACTGCCACAAAAACAAAATTGCTTTACTGGATTTACTGCTGAAGGAGTTGGGGTGAGAGGACATTTGGGGGGAACTTCAGCTTCTACTTGATGGACAGAGGCCTGGATGAACAAATCCCAGATCTGTTGCTATGCCCCAGTGTCTGGGCTTGAGACCAGAAAGTTCAACCTCAGACCCATCACACTCATCAGAACAATCCTAAATTTAACTCAAGTTACCGATGTTATTTTCTGTTAACACTTCAATGAAGGACATTAGAGTTAATTAATCCATCCATGAATTTGGTGGATTTTTTATTGGAGACATTATACATGACAGTGGAGAGTGAGGGAATTTCATGTTCTTTCTCAGAAAATTTGCGTTCTAGTAGAAGGAAAGAGGCAACAAATAAATACACTAGAAATCTTATTATGGCAAGCAGTGTTACAGAAGTAGAGCTGTTTGCTGAGACAGATAGCAGTAGAGGAACTTTATAGATTGAGTCATCAAGAACAAGGCTTCTACGTTATCACATTTGGTTGTCAGAACAAGTACTCTAAGCAAAGGGAATGCAGTATTTCTTGTCATGTTCAAAGACTAGAAGAAAGGCCGGTGTGTTCAGGTACAGAGTGGCACCAGAGGGTGAATGAAAATATGGTAAAAATTGACTAAAAAGAGTGACCTGGGTAGCAATGATATAGGGAATGGAGTTGATTGATAATACATTGATTACATATATGAAAATATCACAGTGAAACCCCATTGTACAGCTAAGGAGACTAAAAAAAAATAATTAAAAGAAAAGAAAGAAGGCCAGTGTGATGGAAATGATGCAAGAGGGAGAGGTGAGGTTATAAATGAGGTTGGAGAACATGCTGGGATCTGGTGGTGTCTCAACTAATTTCTGAAATTAGAAGTGTAGATATTAGTTTGTGAGAGACACTGGGAGATTTGAAGCAGGGGAGTGACATTATTGCAGTTATATTGTTAAAAGATGCTTCTGAAAGCTTCCGGAGACTGAAATGGAGAAAGCAGAGGAGTAGGGAGACCCATTAGAAAGGCTTTGAGGTTCTCCAGGGAAGAGATGATGACAGCTCAGACTGCAGAGAACTGGCTTTATTTTCAAAGCCACAGTGTCCCCAGGATCCCCATCCTATGACCCTGACACAAGGCTGTGAGCTAGAACCGTCTCTTTCTTTCCGGGCCTGTAGAGGTAAGATGGCAAGCTATCCAAAAATGGCTTCCCATTTAGCTCCCTGAGAAAGGTGTGATTGTTCTGAGCTTGCCTACATAAAGGGAAGAGTCAGGCTACAAGTTCTTTCTCACACTTCTGTTGTGGTTTTCTTTTTCTACAAAGCGTAAGTCTGAACAGTCCCACAGAGACACAGAAGTTGGCACAGTTTCATAAAAACACGATCCCTATTAAAAAAAATGGACTACACTCATTTCCAGGCCAGGTCTCAGAAGGAATTGTTTATTTTATTTATTATTAAATTATTGTTTGCCTTTTCTTTTCCTAAACCGAGAGTATTCCTCTAGTTGCATTTAAAATCATTATTGTGTTGCTGCAAGCAAAAGACACCAAATAAAACCTTGCTTCAGCAAAGACATAAAAATGAGAGAGGGTATATGCTTGGTTCACATATATTCTGGTGGCTTTGTGGAGGACTGAAGCCAGGATTCTATCTCTAGCTTGGCTTCTCACCAGTCAAAATCTCCAATTCAGGCCCCGCTTCCAAGGAACCACTAAGACATCACTTTTCAATTTCTTGGCTAGGTCTTGAGTTCTTTTTCAAAGCTTCAAGTTGCTAGGTTTATAGTTACCATCTGCATGTGGAGTTTTAATATAATATAATATAATATTTTACTGAATATTTTACTCAATGTAATATTTTACTGAATAGCAATATAATATTTTACATTCCTTTCTTTCATGCTCTTTTTAAAACATTATTTTATTGTAAAGATGAGTAAGGCAATGAGTACATTTCTTGTTGCGCGTTGTTACCCCTCCTTTGTTCCCCCACTATCCCTTCCCTCCCCTACCTCCCTCACTCCTACCTGCCTCTTTCCTGCTCTTGTTTTGAATTGTTTGGTGACAACAAGGAAGAGTTATAGGTGACAATAGGCTCTAATCCTGCTTTATCAAGGGTGAATATGACTCTTGTTAAGCTACAATTAAAAGTTCAGCATCAAAGAATTTTCTGGAAGTTGAGAGGTAATGAGAAGTTTATGGCAAAAAAGAGGTATTGCTCCAAAAGCTCACAAATTCTCCACTAGCACCATCATGAGGTGACTAGAGAAGAAAAAGGAAGTTCTTTGTTAATTTTTCCATAAAGGGGGAATGGAAGTCTGGGTCTGATTTGAATTTGGCAACTGACTCTCTCTTTATAAATCAGTGGCTGTGCTAAGGGCCAGCATGCTGGGTGGCAGATTTCTTGAATTTATTTATTGGTAGTAATTTCTTCCAAGAATAGAATAAGGGTGTGCCTGGATCCAAAAGTACATTTCTTAATATTAGTTTTCATCCTATTAAAACAAAGTTAGGGGAAATTTCAAAATTCTTTAGTCTTCATTTCTAGTTAAATTGTGTTATAGGTCATGAGTTTGAGGCATAGAAGCTGGGTGCTGGTGGCTCGTGTCTATTATCTTAGCTACTCAGGAGGTTGAGATCTAGGATTGTGTGCCGTCCAGTCCAGGAAAGTCCATAAACTGCTTACCTACAATTTACTACCAGGATTGGGGTGGGGGTAGGCCCGGAGTTGAGCGGCAATCACCTTGAGCAAAACAACTCAGGGATAACACCCAGGCCTTGTGTTCAAGCTACAGGACTGGAGGATGTGGAAGGAGGGGAAGAGGAAGGAAGGAAAGAAGAAAAGGAAGGAAGGAAGGAAGGAAAGAAAGAAGGAAAGAAAAGTCATAGAAATATTTGACTCTGAGCTCTAGCCTCCCTAGCATGAGTTCTGGGTAGCAAATAGCAGATTATGACTCATGCACAAAGAATAGATGTGGGGGATTCTGGGGGCTGATAGAGTCAACAGGAAGCTGGAAGCCAGGTTTAAAAGGCAGGCAGGACTCAGGGTGCTCTAGTTGCTGAGTGGCAGGTCACCCAGCTGGAGTCCTATGATAAAAAGTGCTTACCACATGCCATCATGGTGAAGCCAGCATGTAAAAGCTATGTGCTCTGTGTCAGTCTCTGGTGCATGCCTGGATGTATCAAAGGGTCCATGGAAAGACCAGAACCTCCAGCAGCTGATTTTTGAGAAATGGGTGGTGATAATGGGGAAAAAAGAGTCCTAAGTAGGAGTATAAGTAATAAAAGTTAGAAGTTCATTTCTACTACCTACATCCTTCTTATGTTACAACAATCATGTGGCTTAGTGATGGCATGGTGTGTGTGTGTGTGTGTGTGTGTGTGTGTGTGTGTGTGCGCGCGCGCGCGCGCGCGTGCGTGTGTGTGTGGCCCTAACCATTGATCTGTTAGGGAGTGGCAATGAGACTCATGATAGGAAATTTAAAAAAAATAGAATAAAAAGACCACTATTTACTGAATGACTACTTACTATTTGAAAGGACTTGAGAAATAAATTTTAATATATTGTCTAGCTTAATCTTCATGAAAGATTATATATTTGATACTTTTCCATTTTTCAACAATATATAGGAAAATTCAAAAGAAAATACAGTAGCAGGAATCAGTGCTCACACCTGTAATCCTAGCTACTCAGGAGGCCAAGATATGAGGATTGTAGTTTGGAGCCAGCCCAGACAGGAAAGTCCAGTTAACCAGCAAAAAGCCAGAAGGGGCTATGGTTCAGGTAGCAGAGCATTAGGCTTGAGAAAAAGAGCTCAGGCACAGCATCCAAGACCTGAGTTCAAGCCTCAGGACTGGCCCTACACACACACACACACACACACCTTCCTTGATCAAGTAATTAGTAGACCTTAGACCTTTGTGCAGTACTCTATTGGTTTATTAAAACATTTCAAATTACTTAATGTAGAAAAGAACAGATTAACTGAGAATAGCAGAAAATTATGAAAACTGTAGGCTAATTAATCACAGTGATTAAAGACTTACTGTAGAATCTCTATTTATTTATTAACTGACTTTAGGAGCCAGCGTTCCTAGAGAACATATTCTGAAAATCTCTGTAATAGTGACAAGAAGTTTCATTTGTCTATCAGTAATCTGTTAGAAGATTCCACTTCTTCATGATACTTGTAATTTAGGAAGTGCTTCCTGTAAAAATGTAAAATTTATTTAATCCAATTCTGTGTCTTGAAGGCTGGAAACACCACAGAGTGATAAATATGTTTCAGCTGGTATGACTCATAAATATTATTCTTTTACTAAACTATTTATAAAACAAAACTGTTTATTGAGTTCTCTTTGCTTAGTGGGAAAGTGTTTGACTGTAGTCAAAATTAGAAAAATTGTTTTGACAGTTATAAAACTTCCAGTATGATACAGTGCAATTGGGATTCTCACAAGCCTACTTTCACCCTTTGCTTGTTTTCCCCCCTTGCTTGTTATTATGGATGAGAAAAAAGGCCTTAGAGAACCTCATTGAGACCACATCTCCTTATCTAGCCCCCTTACCTATGTTCAGGGCTTTGGATTCCTAAGCTTAAACCTCAGGACTTTGCACGTAGCCAGACTCAGCAATGCGATATTTTCTCTCTCCCTCCAGCCTCTTCCCCTTCAATCATAAAATCAACTTGCAGTTTCTAGAATGATTCACACAATTTCAGCCTTAGAGATATGAAGTCTTTGTCTTTAAAAAATAGTAGGGGAAGGAAAGGACAGAACTTCTCTGAACCCAAAGGATTTTAATGTTCTCTTCAAACCAGAGTTGTACACACACAGTTATATTTACATTTGTGACAATGAGAATATTCCCCCAAATAGACAAGTGCTCACTTTACAAGGCACTGAGCTGTTGTATTTCACAGCTATAATCACATTTTGTTCTGTCAACAACCTTTGAAGATAAACTATCATTGCTTTCAGAGAAAGAGACCGATTTTAAGATGTCAAGTATCTTTCCTAGGGTCACAAAACTAACAAAAACCAGAGCCTCTCTTCAAATCCAGATGTCTGGGGCAGGCAAGGTGGCTCAGTGGTAGAGCGCTTGCCTTGTATGCTTGAGGCCCTGGGTTCGATTCCTCAGCACCACATAAGCAGGAAAAAAAAGCCAGAAGTGGCACTGTGGCTCAAGTGGTAGAGTGCTAGCCTTGAGCTGAAGAGCTGAGGGACAGCGCCCAGGCCGAGTTCAGGCTCTATGACCGGACCCCCCCAAAAAAAAACAAAAACAAAAACAAATCCAGATGTCTGATGCATTGCCTAAGCAATTAACCATTATCCTATATGTCTTCTCTGTTTTCAATATATTTATATCTGGCTCTCTGTAAATTATAAGGTGCTTAAGAGCAGATGTATTTTCTTATTTGTTAATAAATCTGCATGGCCAATAGCAGCCACTCAATAAGTTATTATAGATGAATGAAGAAGAGAAGTTCTAATAAGTGGAAAGGAGATGTAATTTGGACAAGAAGATTGAAGCCTAAGTCCCTGACTTTGAGTTTCAGACAAATAAATGGTTTGTAAGCTTCACCTCAATCTTGTAACACAAATGATAGTCATCTTTTAATTTTATTTTTCATCTTCTGAGTAAACAATGTGTTTTAAGACTGGTGGATGGTGTTGAGTGAACTAAATCCTCAGTTGTTTTTGTTTTTTAACTCAAAAGACATTCTAACTGCCATCTAAAGAGGAATGGCTCCTCTTAATACAATGAAACATGGTAACATTAAGGACATTATACATTTTCTTTTTTGAACTAATTTGATTGTTCTTACTTTGTTGTTGGCAATAAAAAATAAAAACTCTGAGGAAGACTAAAATAATACCTTTAGGATATACAAGGAGGGGAGAAACAGTGTTGTTTTTGTAATAGAGAGAAGTTAATTAGAAACAGTGGGTAGGAGCAATAGAAAACAGCTGCTCTGTTGCCTACTGTCCCAAAAAGTAAAAAAAATGGGAAGGTCCCCAGAGGGATTTTGGCAACAATAGAGAAATAGTAAAAATAACAAAGAAATGAACAAGCATAATGCTTCAAGAGGTGCTCAGAAGTTTTACTGTGTTTACACTGGCTAATTTTTTGGGGGGGAGGGGGAGGGTCCGGTCCTGGGGCCTGAACTCTGGGCCTGAGCACTGTCCCTCAGCTTTTCAGCTCAAGGCTAGCGCTCTACCACTTGAGCCACCGCGCCACTTCCAACTTTTTTCTTTTTGCTTATGTGGTGCTGAGGAATTGAACCCAGGACCTAATGCATGCAAGGCAAGCGCTCTACCACTGAGCCACCTTCCCAGCCCCTGGCCTCATTTATTATTGAAGATGATATGGTGTCAAGTCTGAAGGTAGCCTTCAGAGTTGGTTAGGACAAAGGCTTGGCATTTACATGTAAGAGACAACCTGTTGCCCCATTTCTCTTTTGGAGTTCAGTGCTGGCTTCATCCTGTGGCTCATTTCCCTTGAATAATTGAAGGGACGTGAGGCCAGGTTTCCCAATTAGCCTCTGGAAGGAAGGGAAAGCAGTTAAAAAAAATCTTCTCTACATAGGAAGGTTTTTCTGATATGTTCATAGGAAACTTGTTTTGGGAACTCCTTGGCTGTTCACGTCTGTAGCTAGAGACAGAATTGGGCCTGAAGTCCTCAGGTGCCAATGATATTAAGTTCATGTCTGAGAAGGGGATGTGGGGGAATATGTGTTGAATAGACAGCAATCATGGACATTGCAGTAATGATACCAATGCAATGTTATCAAGATAACTGTAGGAAGCCCTCAGAAATATGAACCCCTAAATGTTCTCTGTCTAATATTATCAATGTATGTGGATATTGGACACTTGAAATGCAGTTGTTCCAAGTTGAGATATACTATAATTGTAAGGTATATGCCAGAGTCTGAAGATTCAATATTAGAGTGGAAATCATTATAAAACTTCTTAATGATGGAATTATTATTTCAGATATATTGGACACATTAAAATATATTTAAACCAATTATTCATATCTTTTTATCTTTTTTAGCCATGGCTACAAGAAAACAGAAAAATGTGCATGTACTTCACATTTTGGCTTTAATCAAATGTCTGTTAGATAGTATTACATTGACCAATGACTTTTCACTTATTTTATTTTAGCAGAAGAAACCATCTCAATAAATATCTTGAGTGAAACAGACAAAACAAAACTATTCTGGTTAAGTATGGTGAGGAACTGGATATTCCAAGTCAGAGCAGTATCTGTCCCTCAATCCTTATAAAATTTTTCTTGGGGGAAAACCCTACACCATTATTTTGTTTATGTTGTTTAAGGTTCATTTGGGGGTTCACTTTGCTTAGCTTCATCTTATATGGTCATATGTACATAGCTTTTGACCTTTCTGCTTGTCTGGTAAGATTATCCTAGACATACACTAGCTATTGCAAATAAGGGAAACCATGGGACCTATGTTTCTTTGGGTCTGGCTTACCTCACTTAATACAATTTTTTCCAAGTCTTTCCATTTCTAACAAATGGGGTGGTATCATTCTTTCTGATGGAGGCATAGAATTCCATTGTGTGTGTATATATACATACATATATATATATATATATATATATATATATATATATATATATATAATCTCACATTTTCTTGATCCATTCACCTACTGAGGGACATCTGGGTTGGTTCCATATCTTAGCTATGGTGAATCATGCTGAGATAAACATAGTTGTACTGGTAGCTTTAGTATAATCTTGTTTGTGATCATTTGGGCAAAAGCCCAAAAGTGGGATTGCTGGGTCATAGGGGAGCTCTATGTGGAGTCTTTTGAGGAACCTCCATACTGCTTTCCAAAGTGGTTTGGTTGCTTTCCACCAACAATGTGGTAGGGTTCCCTTTTGGCCACATCCCCTCCAGCATCTGTTGTTATTAGATTTCTTGATTATAGCCATTTGAACTAGGGTGAAGTGGAATCTCAATGTTGTTTTGATTTGAATTTCTTTTATAGCCATAAGAAGTTGAGCATTTCTTGATGTGTCTATTGGCCATCCTTCTTTCCTCTTCAAGGAAGTCTATCTTTAAGTCTTTAGCCCACTTATGAATGGAACAGTTGTTTCTTGGAGGATTTGTGTTGGGGAATTTAATTTTTTTAGTTCCAAGTATATTTTAGACATGAGAACATTGACAGACCCTTTGCAAGTCTTATCAGAAAAAGAATAGATCACACCCAAATAAACAAACTCAGAGATGAGAATGGAAACATCACCACAGAAACAACCAAGATTCAGAACATAATAATGGAATACTTCTCAAACCTTTATGCTAGTAAGTTTGAGAATTTGGAAGAAATGGATGAATTTCTAGCAAATATTGACACACATACCCAAACTAAACCAAGATGATTTAAACCAACTTAACAGGCCCATATCAAGCATCAAAACAGAAACAGCAATAAGAGCCCTCCCACCCAAGAAAAGCCTAGGAATTCTATAAGGACTTCAAAGCAAAACTCACACCAATTCTCCTCCAACTCTTCAATGAAATTGAAAGTGAAAGTTCACTACCAAACTCTTTCTATGATGTTTGTGTTTTTATGTGCCAGTCCTGTGGTTTGAATACAGGACCCAGGCACTATCCCTGAGCTTTTTATCCAAGACTATTTAGTGTCATGCACTACTTCTACCCGGACTGGCTTCAAACTACAGTCCTCAGATTTCCTGAGAAGATAGGATTACAGACTTAAGCTACTGGCACTATCTTTTTTTAAAAATTTGGTTAAGTTAAAATTTAAGAAAAGTGTATATATTTATATATGTACATTTATGATGATATGCTGATATAGATGATATATTTATTTCCTTGAGCATCTACTGTCTCTCTGCAACTGAACGTTAAGGCACTCTGATGTATATACCATAATGCAAGAGTGCCTGGGGGGTGGGAAGAGGTACGCTGTAAAAATTGAAGATGCTCATTACTCCTTATCTTAATTTTTGCAAGTACACTACCAGATGGAGAAGATATACAGTAAGCATTCATTAATCACATGGTAGAGATCAAAGTTAAGTAACTGAAGACTAAATCAAAAGTAGAACTGAGTCAGATTACTGAAAGGCCTCCAATTCTTGGTCAGTGCATTTGCCTGTCTATTATTTCTTTTTAAAAAATATGCTCCCAAAGTTTTGTGACTCTCACCCCTAGTTCTCAGAGACTATGTACTTTCTAACTTTGTAATTTTCCTCTCTCCTTTGTTAATTCTTAATCAAAAGATGCATTTGAAGGTTTCCTAAAGAGGAATTTTTACTTTTTATATCACATCATTTGCAACATTGTCCTAGCATGGCTTAACCATACCAATATATGCAGAGCCATCCAGTTCAAGCACACTGTTGAGGAGCAAATTTAATAAAGCCCAGAGAGCAAAGGACTCCCTTGGAGTCATAAATAATGTCAAAGCCAGCAAGAATATTCAGCTCTAATCCATTGTTACTTTAAGCCTCTATAAAATTACATTGTAGTGTACAGATGCAGGAACACAACCACAGATAATTTAAAAAATACATTTTAAAGCCATTCATTTCTGAAGTGTTTGGATAAGAGCAAGCAAGAAAGCTCCTGAAACAGCAGAATCTGGGATACAGAGATGATTTCACACCTGGAAAACAGAGCTGCCAGCCCACTGAAAGACTACACTTTTTTTCTTAAATCTAGACTGAAGCTTCTTCACAGGAAAATCCTTCAAACTATGTAATTAAGTGGTTTAAAGGACCCAGACTGGTTTCCATGTATCACAATACAACACATTTGTCAAATGATAGCAGGAATTTCCAGTAGATCAGGTTATTCTCCTATAGCCTAACCACAGAGAATTATGGAAAACAAAACACATAAAAGAAAAGTTGGCTTGTTTGGAATTTATTTCCTTAAAGACTTATATTAGGAATAAACTGGAAAAGTGAAAACATCCCAAAAGGGAGCCTAAGGGCAGATACAACCAATCTTATTCCCTCCCCTACAAATTAGTTTTTCTGAATGTATTTATTCATCATCTTCAGTAGATCTGTATGGCCTATATAATTCAAGGAACTTTTGAACCATATAGGCATACAGCCTAACTGGTAGGGTGCCTGACTACCAAGCATGAGACTCTAAGTTCAATCCTCTGTCCCTGCAAAAGACAAAGACGTGAAATACTGAACAATTTAAAAAGTGTGATTAAAAAGTGCCAATGTGATAAAAATAAAATCTGTGCTGAATATTAAAACACTCTTCCTGGTTATTCTTTGCACATTTACTAGTGGAGGGACAACTTGTTTTTCTCTTTGAAGCTGATATAAATTACTTGCACTTGACAGTAAGCAAGAATGTGGAATTGTGTAGATGTTGTGTTTTAGCTGTCTTGAGTATGGACAGCTGTCATTCCAGCTGATGACCAGGAGGAAGGCAAGAAGGCCTATGGAAGTTATGTGGAGCTGGAGAAGATATTCTTAGAAGAGCTATACCTCTGACCAGAGGGAACTGATCTTACCTCTCTCAAGGAGATAATTTATATTGCTTATTTATGTTTAACTTTAAAAATTGTCTTTAAGGGCTGGGAAGATGGCTCAGTGGTAGAGTGCTTGCCTTGCATGCATGAGGCCCTGGGTTCGATTCCCTAGCACCACATAAGCAAAAAGAAAAAAAGCCGGAAGTGGCGCTGTGGCTCAAGTGGTAGAGCGTTAGCCTTGAGCTGAAGAGCTGAGGGACAGCGCCAAGGCCCAGAGTTCAGGCCCCACAACTGGACCCCCCCAAAAAGTTGTCTTTAAGTAGTTTACAGAGGGGTTTCAATTCAACACATCAATTTATGAGTACAATACATCTTTATCAGTGTCAACCTCAGCTCATTTCTTGTATGTAGATGTTCAGAAGCATATTCTTGATGTATATATATGCATTTATTTTTGAAAACATCACTTCTGCACTGGTAGAATTTTGCTTTTTTTTGTCCCTTCTCTGTATAAGGAGTAGAATTTCAATAACATTATTAAATTCTGCTAGAAATCTTTGTTCATGCCAAAAGTTTCCTCTCAAAGTCTGGACAGTTGTCAATTTTTTTTTCAAATGCATAGGCAAATATCTGTAATCACTTTTTAGTTTCTCAAGTATAGGAAAGTCCACAAAGAGATGCAAATTTACATTTATGTTCAAAATTAGATGAGGACTTGGAGCCCTACTCCATCTCTGCCCTCATTTGGAAATGGCAGTATCATGCCCACTGCTTTCTAATTCCAATTATCTCCCCATTGCACGTCTCCTGATTTCTGGGAAAAGCTAGAGTGTCTACTCATGTGCCAGCTATTGCTTACAGAGCTTGATTTCATAATTTCATAATCATTGCATTGTCAATAGGAAATTACAGGAAATTGCAGTGTACTAAACAATGTAAACCTATATTAGCCTTATAAAATAATTTAAAATTATTAATCTCACAAAAAGTAATTTTTTAAAAAAGAACTGTGTATAGTAGCTGAAGTATCATTTTAGTAAGTAATTTTTTAATTTCCCTGATCATAAAAAACAAAAGAAATACATTATGGTGTAAAAGAAAATGAAAGTTAAAGTGACTTTTGGATAATATTAGACCAAATCTAGAAGGCTTTCTGGAACTAGTCAAATATATTAGACCACTGAATGAAGTAAGTTGCTAAGAGAGCTACACAAAAATTATTCTGGTGGTTTATAAAAGTAGGAAAGACAGAATAATGAACATATTTTTGTTCATTATTTGGTGTATGATAACACACAGCAATTAATGAGAGGAGTAAACATCTACTTTCTTTAAATAGAAGATTTTCTTATGTGACAAAATGATTTAACATGCATACAAAATTTAATGACTATTGCTCTATAAGAAATTATTTAATAATTTATGTTGCTTCCACAACTTATATAACTAAAAACTCATATAATTCCACACCTCATATAATTAAAATAGTGATGTTCTGGGCTTTTCACCAAATTTCTATATTGACCTGTTACAGGACTCAGTTGTACTTACCTGAGCTTCATATCAGATGCTAGAAGTGTGCTTTATTTATTTATTTATTTTTTGAATGTGGTACTGGGAATCAGTCCCAGCATTTTGTTCATGCCCTGCAAGTGTTGCAAAAACTGAGCTACACCTCGAGCTTCGGTTGCTTGATAGCTAATGCTTATCTAAACTTTTTGTTGTTGTTGTTATTGGTTGTGAGGCTTGAAATCTGGGCCTGGGAGCTATCCCTCAGCTCTTCAGCTCAAAGCTAGCACTCTACCTCTTGAGCCACAGGGTCACTTCCGGTTTCCTAGTGGTTTATTGGAGATAAAGAGTCACGGGCTTTCCTGCCCAGGCTGGCTTCGAACTGCAATCCTCAGATCTCAGCCTCCTGAGTAGCTAGTATGACAGGCGTGAGCCTCCGGTGCCCGGCTATCTAAACAGTTTTTGTTGCATAGCTAAGTTTTGCTTTTCCTGAATGAAACTCCTTGGAAAAACTTATATGAATGAAAATGGCAGGGTTAGAATATATGTAGCTGTCTCCCTGTTTTTCTCCCCATTTCCTTCCTCTTGTTTACAGAGCAGTTATTTTGTTTGCATATTGGGGGGCAACCTAGTCAATGACCAGAAATTATATCCCAAGGCTTGAGTTCGTTTTATAGATCAGACTGGTAGTTCTCGTTCCCTTTGCCAGTGAGCAGATTAAGAATAAGCTGCCATTGAATAAGAAAATGGGAAATGCCAGGAGATCAGTGTCTACTTATAGCCTTTGAGAATGTTGGTGTAAACTTTCTTCTCTCTTATTTGTCTTTGTACTTACCTTCCTGCCTGCTTCTTTACTCTTACTTGTATTTAAAAAATAAAATTGGGAGCTGGTCACTAGTGACTCACACCTGTAATCCTAGCTATACTGGAGGCTGAGATCTGAGGATCAACATTTGAAATCAACCCAAGCAAAAAAGTCCATGAGAGTCTTATCTCCAATTAATCATCTAAGAGCTGGAAGCCTTTAGCAAAAATGTTCAAGAACAACACACAAGCCCTGAGCTTAAGCCCCAGGACCATAAAAAATTAGTAAATTGAGACAACAGAACAGAATTAGCAATATCAGAAATCCTATGACCCAATTCTCTTTTCTAGTTTAGTTATCTATACTGCAACCATTAATTATCAGCTGGGTAGGAAAAGACAGAACATGGGGAGTTAAGAACCCAATATTTACTAATACTAAACTAATATATGAAACTTTAACGTATAGTAGAGGCCCATTTTGCCAAGAAGAGTAGAAAATGGTCAAACCTAGTAGCTAAATATCCTTTCTGTCAGAGTAAATATTCAGATATGTCAACACTTCTTTTGTTCATTTGCTTGTGGAAAAGTTCACTAACCCTGGAGACAGGTTAGTGTCCACTGTAATCCTGTGGGCCCTAAGGTTTCTATCTGATGTCCACATATTGTAAGCCTCCAGAGGACAGAGGTTTGTAATGATCAGAAAAGGCCAAGGAGGAATTTTCAGAAGTTGAAATGGTTAATAAGATACAAAGTATTTCAGAAGTGGAGACAATTATAAAGGCCAAGATGTAGGAAAGAATAAAGACCTATTCTAAACCAATGAAATATAGCTGACATTAGAACCCCTGTGGGCTACTTGGTGGTATATAATACTTAAAACAAATGTCGAAGCAGGAATTATCTTTAAGTTAAAGTTTTATCCAGTCAAGAGTGGAAAGACACTCTTGATTTAGAGCTGGAATTCAGAAAGTTGAATCTTTGGTAAATTGACTTCGTATATACTTGGTGTTCATATTACTAGAATAAAATACCATCATGGGATATCTCAAATGACAGACACATATTCTGAGAGTTCTGGAGGTTAGAGAGTCCAAGATTGAAGTGCTGGCTGATTTGATTCCTGTTGGAAGCCCGTTTTGGAGTTATGAGAAATATCTTCTTTTATGTTTTTCAATTTTTTATAGATACTGTAAAGGTGATGGACAGAGGCATGAATGCTACATACTCAGATAAAGAGTACATTTCTTTTTTAACAATGTCACTCCTTTTCCTCTTCATTCAACAACTATCTTTTTGATTTATCCTTATAGCAAGGTAGTGAGAGGAACTTTTGGTACCCCTTCATCTTCTTTTAAGTACGATGATCCCATTATGGCCACCATATTCATGACCAAATGTAAGCTTAGTTACCACCTGAAAGCCCTACCTTCTATCTAATGCCATCATATTGGGTGTTGGAGCTTCAGTATTTGAATTCTGGGGAAACAGAAGCATCTATTCCAGAGCATGAACCATCTGAGTGTCTGCTGCTGCTAGAATTCCAAGCTCCAGTTTGGATTCTCACTCTAGGTGTGTCAGAGTTCTTGCAACACATACTAACATTTGTAGTGTCACATTTCTTCATTCATCTAGTAAGTGTAAAATGGTTCCTCATTTCTAATTTTGATGATTAAAAATTAGTTTGAACATCTTTTCATATGCACATGAACACTTATTATTTTCCTCTTGTGAAAATCACAATTCATGACTATGAAAACACATGTACATTCAAGATGTTATATTCATATGTATACCATATATTCTTTCAAAACTAAATGTTTGTTAATTCACAAGTATTTGTTAGGCACCTTGTATCTGATAAATATTGGTCTAGATGCTAACAATCTGCTAGAGGGGAGAATAAATAGTCCTAAATTCCTATCATCATGGATTATGCATTTTAATGTATGGAAAGGAACTAAAAAATGGTAAGATACTTAGTAAGCTTATATTTAAGTTCGACTCAGTCATTTGACTTTATTAAATCTTTGTTTCTGCAATTGCAGAAAGGAGGTAGTAATCATACTTATGTCAGTCGTTAAGTACAAAATGAAGAAATTGAAATGGTGCCTTCAACTTAAAGATGCAAAAATACTAACCAATATTAATAACAACAATTTTGTTATAATATTTTTCTCCTTTTTGTTTCTTGCTTTTTATTCAGAGGAATTTTTTTAAGAAGTAGTGTCATTTATGTTTAAATGTGTTTTTGTTAGAGTTGTCTCTCATTGGGTCTCACTGTACTGGAGTTTTCTATAAGACACAAATTTGGCTAATTTTGTAATGTTTTATTTCTAATCTTTCTAAATTCCAAGGACCAAGAGCTAGAGAACACACACATTTACAAAGCTACAGCATGTCAAACAGCAAAGAAAAATGTAGGACAATCCATATCATATAATGTGTTCTGTGTCTGTAAATGTTGTTGCTGTCATCATTTCAATGCAACCAACTTGTTTAAAATCCAGAAGGTGCAAGATGCTCTGCAGATATATATGACCTTATTAATCCTTCTCATAATGATTTGTCTTTCTTTCTTAGATAATGATGTTGAAAATGATCTTCAATCAGACATCAGTTGAACACTGCAAGACACAGGCAGGAAAGCCAAAAGAATGCAACTTCTTCTTAATAGCTGTTCGTCTGGCTTCCTTGAACCAGATCTTGGATCCCTGGGTTTATCTGCTGCTAAGAAAGATCCTTCTACGAAAGTTCTGCCAGGTAGCCAATGCTGTCTCCAGCTGCTCTAGCGATGGACAGAAAGGGCAGCCCATTTCATTATCTAATGAAATAATGCAGACAGGAGCATGAAAGAGAACACTTAGACAACTTGCATGTTCACAGTTTGGGGCAACAAATATCTCAAAACTCTGTGAATTTAGGCATCTCTGCCATGCCACTGTTTATGTATTGAGATGGAACTTTTAATATTAAGCTAAAATGGCCTGAGAAAGCCATGTGCCAAAAGTACTGAAACATAAAGAAAAGTATATTAATAACAGCCTAGTGGTTTGAGGATCTCTGCCATGTTGCAGTTGAATATATGATTATTTATGTGGATAAAACATTTATTATAAATGATCTTATTCTACTTGGGGAAGGCTGATTGGGATGGGAAATACCTCAATATACTGAGTGCATGGAGATTTAGCCACAAATATCAAAAATAAGACAAGAGCGATTTGTTTTTGCTCAAGGACAGCGCTCTTCTTCTGTGTTCTCTTTCATTGTCTAACTCTTCCTCTGTCACTTTTTCCTCCACTTATATTAAAAAAATTAGTTTAGGATGAAAAAATGTATAATGAATCCACAATATCCGTTGATATCAATGGCATTTAAATGTTGTTCAACCTATTGATGTAGCTTTGATCAGGTGTAGTCTAGGGTCCTTTGTCTCATAGAATTCAATGAATGAAATTCATGGACAATGAAGGGTGCAGCAAAGTATTTGTAGCTTTATGTCTTGGAATCTTTATAGAACTTTGGGGACAGGTTGCTCATGCACCTCACACACTACACGCAATGCACAACTTTCCTTGAGCCTGAGCTGAGGGGCTGGCAGCCTACCTTCCATTATCAGCCAGTGGGCTGGTAATAACCAGAGGCTCACGCTGGAATCTGAGTCATTCTAACTTATCTACTTCCATCTGTTTTTCTGACAATATCAAATTAATTGCCAACCTTACAACATTTAGTTTTTTAGTTGGATGATTATTGGTTTACTCCTTACCTAAAGAAGAGACAGTTTGATTTGTTTCAAATCTGGCTGCCAAAAATTGCTAAATGTTCTTTTTTTGAAGAAATTTTACATTCCAACGAACCTGGAGGAAATTTATGGAGCTTATCTATAAAAGACAGGACGGTGATTTATTTTTTTTTAGAATGCAATGTAAAGAATTAATTTAAAAATTAAGCATTGGTATTCTTTTCCTTCTTTTATTACAAATGAATTCTTCACTCTTTTTAAAATCTTTATTATTTATTTATTTATTATTTTTGTGTTAATTTCCTTACTTGGCTTTTTCACTCACAGATGAGTTTCTGCCTCTTGAGCCATTCCTCTAACTCTGGCTTTTCTTTTTGTGTGTGTGTGTTTTATTTGAAGAGAAGAGTCTGTCAGATTTATCTGCGTGGGTTGGCTTTAAACCACAAACCTTAGATCTGAACCTTCTGAGAATCTACAATTATAGGTATAAGCCACTGACATCAGGCTTTTGGATCTTTAAATATGAACTCTGATTCCAAAACAAATAAATACTTGGAAAATTCAATAAAGACTTTTCATAGTTTGGCCTGCATATAGGATAAAAATTAATAATACTGAGTATTCAAAGACTTTTTTGCCCTTTCCTTAAAATATTTCTATCTAAATATTTATTGTTATTCCCCTTACAGCCTATATTAATATAAACCTTGTTAAATAGGCTTACCATCTTTGTAGTAAAAATAAATAACAGGCTGGGAAGGTGGCTCAGTGGTAGAGTGCTTACCCAGGGCATGAGGCCCTGGGTTCAATTCTTCAGCACAACATAAGCAGTAAAAGGCGGAAGTGGCACTGTGGCTCAAGTGCTAGAGCGCTAGCCTTGAGCTGAAGAGTTGAGGGACAGTGTCCAGACACAGAGTTCAGGCCCCATGACCGACTAAAAAAAAAAAAAAAAAGTAAATCACTACTCTAATTTTTAAGAATTGTACTTTCTGAAAAAGTTTTCCCAATAAACATAGCAATGCTTTTTGTTACAACATCCCCAACTAAATATTTGTCAAACTTATCAATACATTCATTTGGTAAACTCATCATTTTATTATGAATACTTTTATTTTCACTTTGTTCTATTGTTTCCTAGTTTTTCAAACCTTGAGATTTATTTGTACTTCTTTTTTTGGGGGGAGGGGGTTTGGTTGTGGGGCCTGAACTCTGAGCCTGGGTGCTGTCCCTCAGCTCTTCAGCTCAAGGCTAGCACTCTACCACTTGAGCCACAGCGCCACTTCCGGCTTTTTTCATTTTTGCTTATGTGGTGCTGAGGAATTGAACCCAGGGCCTCAGGCATGCAAGGCAAGGGCTCTACCACTGAGCCATCTTCCCAGCCCTATTTTTACTTCTCATATTAATTTTAACTGGTATAATGAATCTATTAAATTAGTTTGTCCACCTACATAAGGCATCAATAATAATTAGTGTAAATCACTATGTGAAATTAAATCAGAAGACACTGAGTCTTTTGAAAATGTGAATGTAAATCAGGATGGTTCCCCTAATCCAGAAACTGGAAAAGTGCAGAAAAAAAATCTTATATTAAGTCCTATACTAAAATCTTTCTGTGTTAAGGTTTAGTTATTCTATAGGTCACTTCACAGAGTGCAGAACAAAATTAGCCACATTTTCAACATACTAAAAAGAGGTTTTACATCTTGGGTGGTTTTCTGGTCCTAAGTTGTAATCAGATAGATATACGTGGGATACAGATTTGAGTGGTAAAGCATGATCTAGTTATTCCTTCCAGCACCTAGTATAGTATCTGGAACACATAAGTTGTTTTAAAAGTATTTGTTCAGTGAATAAATGTATAAACATCTTCCAAAACTGCGTGCTCGTTGATAAGACATATGCCACACCATTGAAGAATTTCATTCCATTACACACAGTCCATTAAGCCAATAAAGTGAATGATTTCTGCTTATGTAATTATAGAAATGCATATTTGTCTTTATAGGTGTAGTGTCATTTTATTGTACAACAAAGTGCTTTGTCTGCATTAATCATTTAGGAGATACATTTCCAACTGGAAATTACTGAGGTTACTGTAAAAATGCTACTTTTCATTTAACAACTAAATGCAGAAGGACATAAAAGCCTTAGTTACAAAATAAATTCCTGTCAAAGGGATACATAGTAGAAGTATATGAATAGGCATTTTTTATTAGCTTTGGAAAGAAAGTGATAAAGGAAGAAATAGTATAAATGGCATGTGAATTTTGTTATCTAGCAAGCCATTGGTTGAATACAGGAAGTTGGCTCAGTGGTAGAGCACTTGCCTCACATGCATGAGGCCCTGTGTTTGATTCTTCAGCACCACATAAGCAGAAAAAAGCCACAAGTGGTGCTGTGGCTCAAGTGGTAGAGTGCTAACCTTGAGCTGAAGAACTGAGGGACAGAACCCAGGCCCAGAGTTCAGTCCCCACAACTGACCAAAAATAAAATAAATAAATGTTTTTTTTTAAAAAAAGGAAACCTTATTAAATGAAAATCTCAAATGGCTTTAACCTTTTATGGTAGTTAAAGTTAAATTTCAGAAATGAGTTGCAGAGATTCTTCCTGTTGTGAGGAAGCAGATGGATACAGTCAATGAAGAAAGCCATGACTATTTCTAGGTTTTATTTTTATTAGCCTTTAATGTCTTTCCCATGAACCCAGTTTATCTATGTATGTATCTGAGCAAGAAGAAAAATACATACATGAATTAGAAATTAGACGTATTGGTTACAAAACAATTAGAGACCCAGAAAATCACAGGAAAGGAGTAAACAGAATGTAGAAATAAATATATGTAAAATCAGCAAGTGTATGATTTTTCAATTTGTCACTCTGCTGTACCATAAAAGATAATATTGAGATGTCAAATAAGAACAATTTATTTTTCAAATGGATGTGATAAACGGCTTAAAATATTTTTCAGTTAACAAAACAGAATGTGGGGCTGGGAAGGTGGCTCAGTGGTAGAGTACTTGCCCGGCATGCATGGGGCCCTGGGTTTGATTACTCAGCACCACATAAGCAGAAAAAGCAGGAAGTGGTGTTGCGGCTCTAGTGGTAGAGTGCTAGCCTTGAGCTAAAGAGCTGAGGGACAGCACCCATCAGGCCCCACAACGGATCAAAAAAAAAAAAAAGAAAAGAAAAACAAACTAGAATGTGTTATTACAAGATTTATCAAACTTGCCTAATGCTATCTCTATCCATCTATCTATCTATCTATCTATCTATCTATCTATCTATCTATCTATCTATCTATCTATCTATCTATCTAGAAAATGTGTTAGTCACATGAAATCAAAAGCAGTCTGACAATACATTGTGCATGTATATTTCTATCTAATGCATTTTTATTTTATAAAATATATCTTGGCCTAGTTGTAGGACATAAATGAAGAATCATGTAAGATAACTACAAAAGAATTTTTTAAAGACTTTTTGACCACACTGGTATTGATGAATGTAAAAATTAGACTCTGACAAACAATATTCTAACAAGATGGACACCCTTGGCAGTATTCAGTACTAGATTTTCAAGTGGATAAAGCCTTTTATTTCTTTAGCATTTTTTTATGCTTTTGTTAGATTTTTGGCTCCATCTGACTGATCAACTTTCAGATTTGCTAGCATTAACAATTATTTAGTAGTTCTTGTGGTTTGGGATCAAATCAGAGAGAAAAGAGAATAGTTTTGTTCTTTGAAATATTTGACATGTGCATTGCCTACTCATTTTCACATGTTAACCCCATACTTTCTCTTGAAATACTCCAGATGCTTGAAAAGTGACACAGTGAACCTAAAAGTATTTATTGCTATACACATGTTAAAAGCTTCATTTGAATAATTTAAATTTTTGTTTTATCTATATAAAGTTTAAATATAAACCATAATATTTTCAAAGGTATTTATTGCTTGTTTTGTGTTTGTATATGTCCCTAAATCTGTGTCTAAATAAATATGCAAATATATGCAATTGTGGCAAAGTCTGTAGAAGGGTTTTCTGAGATGCAATAAAATATTGATAAGAGGTAAGCTACATATTTGGTGTCATGACATTGCTTATGATAGGGTGATTTATGAATCACTTAGCTCAACCTCCATATTTGTTAAGAAACCGACATCAGTTTAGTATTATAACTAAACTACCAGGTAACAAATACATATGGGGTATGAACTGGAGAAATAAGGAAAATATTCTGTTTCATCATTCCTAAAGTGAAGATTTTATATTTTATAACTCATACAAGCTTATCATTCCCTTATGATAACATAAGCATAATGCCTTATGAGTCTCTAGAAATGCAATTTAAACAGATATATATTCATTTATACATCATAGAGTTCCATTATACAGAATCAAGCATATTTTATTTTCAAGAGTCAGTTTCATGTAACAAACCACTCAAATAGTTACTAGATTTACATATGCCATCATTAGAAATGAGTCTTATTTCTCTCTACATACCTTCCTCCAGCCTGCTTATCCATTTTTCTCATATACAGAAAGTAATAGACATATTTTCGATAGGTGAGGCTAGAATTTTTTTAAGAAACAGAAAGCTTCATATTTCTAATATGCCAGGGCCCCAGTATATGAAAAGATCTAAATCTTTTTTGTGATGTCTACTTTGACAGGGCCATTTAATTATGGGAGAAAAGACAGGTAGACAAGAAAGATCACATAAAGTACAAATCAGCCTTTTCATGCTTGTTGAGCATATTACAGGTGATCCCACATCTAAATTTATTTTCACATTTGTAGCTCTAAACTCAAATGTAAAATTTTTTAGAATTAGAGTATTTTGATCCTTCAAAATGATTACATAACCTGGATAAAATTAAAACCGTCACCAGAAGCAGTTTTCTTTATGTGGTTTTCAGGTCCCAGAAAAAAAATCAAAAGTGAATAGTTGAAAATGCATGTAATATTTTAATATTTAATATTTTAATATTATTTTACTTTAAAAAGGAATGCTTCCTGGGCACTGGTGGCTCATGCCTCTAATTCTAGCTATTCAGGAGGCTGAGATCTGAGGATCACAGTTCAAAGCTAGCCAGGGCAGAAAAGCCCATGAGACTCTTATCTCTAATTAAACACCAACCTAAGAACTGAAAGTGGAGCTGTGGTTTAGGTTGTAAAGTGCTAGCCTTAGGGAAAAAGTGGAAGAATAGTGCCCAGGTTCTGAGTTCAAGCTCCAGGACCAGAACACAAAGAAAGAGAGGAGAGAGAGAGGGAGAGGGAGAGAGAGAGAGAGAGAGAGAGAGAGAGAGAGAG
>NW_012267267.1:9962128-9972914 GCF_000151885.1 Dipodomys ordii | reverse complement strand
GGAGAAAGAAGGGAGAAAACAAGTCCACTGCCAACCTGTCACCATTCTTCCTCCTTTTAGCCAGGCAGCAGAAGCAAAATGAAGAATGGAATTCATGTATCTTTTTATACTTGCTCTCAGTAGTACAAAGACAGACATGACCAGGCCTCTTTTATTGGTAAAAGAAAGTGATAAGTGGGCTGAGGTAAATGGACTTAGATATTCACTAAACCTTAAAATACTATTCTCAGTGAGAGGAGAGAAAGGGGGGTGAGAGAGTGGGGGAGGGAGAGAGGGAAGAGAAAATGTAGGGGAAAGAAAGAAAAGAAAGGGAGGACAGAAGGCAATGTTTATTTCCTCTTATTTTACTATTTATGTTATATGAATAGCATAAATAACATACACATTTTAAGCAAATTATAAATAGGTATTGATTATCTTGATCTTTTCACAAGGAATGAACGTAAGCACCACTTATCTGTTGTGCTAAGGAAGAACGGACACCACTGGCTCTTCTGTTCTACTGTAAAGCTCAGTACATAAAGTCCTTGTTTCCGTCTCTTCTCAGCATTCCATCCTTACAGAGATGGCTAATGGAGGAAGTGTTTTTTGTTACCTCTATGTACAGCTATGATCTGCAGCATATTATATCTTCCAGTGTGTTCTAAACATTGGGTTCAACATTGTGTAGCCAAAGAATAAAAGAAACTATGAGACATATATCAGCATTTTATTTTTGATGGCATTCAAGCCATAGCTAGCCTGTGTATTGAATAAATGTATGCTATTTGTGCTGTCTTTGTCAATGAAAATAAAGCTCAATGTTCTGAAATGTCCCTGTCTTTTTTCTCCTGATGGCGACTCATGTCAGGAATATTTATCTTACAACTGTAGTATTTTATCAAAACTATTTGGCATGCTTTGTCAAATAAAAGTAAATTGTAAGTAATGGAAAACCTCATGCTATCTATCTGCAGTAATTAGATCATCTTATTTTATACCCATGTTCTTTCGCAGAACATAGTGTCATTAATTTTGCTCTAAATCTGCTCTTTTCCTGTTTTAAACATGATACAAAAACACATTTCTAGATTGTACTGACCATCTTCTTTCTTCTGAACTTGAGTATCATTTCTATAGAAAGCTGAGATATGATTGATGCTTGCTCATAGTGAAAACTAAATAGACAATACTTGGGTACTAATATGAGCTCACTCTTTGTGGGTGCCCCCATTGCCCCATTTCCTATGCTCATTCAGGTCATTCTTCCTCCTTTGCAATGAATGGAAGAGTTCTGTCAAAGTCGACTATTAAGTCAAGCTTATTAAAATAAATGTATTAAGTGTGTGCTCCTAAGAAAAGGCATCTAGGAAGAAGCCAGTCCCTGATTCCTTCTACAAAGGGATTCTAAGACCGGATCATACTGCCTCTACAGTCCTCCTTATGCAACATTTCAGATCAAAGTCATCATAGCCACATTTAGTATAAGAATCCACCATCCCGATTGCCAGCCTGAAGGCCATGGTATGTGGCATTCTCCTTTTCATGTCTTCAGAGGTCATGAGTCACATACCCTTGGTGCCCTTGGATTTACTCCAGTCTTGAGTAAATCCAGTGTGGATGCTGGTTATGGAGAATCCAAGCCAGTTTCTCAGTCTTATGGCTTTCTTCAGTCTGTAACTTTTTGTTCTTATTATGTGTCAAGCTTTAGTGAGTGTGGAAGACACAAAGATCAATAAAAATCCTCAAGTGTCCAAGATAGAGGAGCCAGAAATAATTCTATCCGAGAAACCACGTGGTGCTATGAAAGTACATGGGAGATGTCACATGATTCTAACGTGGGAAATCATCTCCCTTAGATAACATTTAATCTGCATTTTGGAGAAAGGAAAAGCTGTTGACCTGAAAGAAAAGAGTAGGAAACTTTCAATTTAACTCTGTCTGAAGCCTTATTTCCAAGGTTACAGAATAGATTAATATCTAGTGCCCCTGTGACCAACGTGAGTCCAAGTAGGACACATCTCCATGACTTCACGAGGTGGGCTAAAACCTGCCTTAAGGCAGCTTTCTCTGTCTTGGCACTATGGCCATACTGAGCCCGGTAATTCTTTGTCTAGGTTGTTCAGGAGCACTCCTGGTCTCTGCGCACTAGATACCAATGATATCTCAATAACTATCAATAGAAATTCTCCATTATGTACCATGAAGGACTTCGAGCCTCTACTTTATGGCAAATTTCAAGGCCACTGAGTTGGTGGGACATACTGAGAGTTTGAGCACAAGGTCACCTGTGGGTCTGTAAGGCATTGTTCTGGTATTTCTTGGAGCAGAAGCAATTTGTGAGTTGCTGCACAAAAATGTAATACTACCATGACAACAATGCTTGGATCACCACCCCGCTGTGATCAGCTTCCATAATCATATAAACCTATTCACACATGGACAGATAAAATTTCTTTGGAAGTATTATGTTTCTTCTGTTGCCTCCAATTCCCATTATGTATTTGGTAAAAACCCTGGGGTTCGATATGCTTCAAAGGAATCTTTACAGTGAGTCTTTTTCCTCCTAGGATCTGTAAGAGCTCTTTTAATGCTCTGGAATGAAGGATACAATACTAGAGAGCTACTTTTTTGTGAGAACTAATCTAACAGTATCTTAAATGGGATTTTTGCATATTTGGTATATGCGACAGAGCTGTATAAGTTCCTTCGTCTGAAAGATTATTTTTATCACAGGAAGGGAAATCAGGTAAATTCTCTTGCTAATCCTATATTTTCCAAATTCATTCCAGCCTGTGAAGAGAGTGACTATGAAATATTTTGGTAGATGTGGATCCCCTTCCTTATAGAAAATTTTATTCAGTGTCAGAAGTTGTACAGATCTCCAGAAGTCTGTCTATAGACTCCTTGCAAGTTAAATGAACTTGTTGGAAATTAGGAAACTTCACTGTGAACAAGACTTTATGATTCCAGGAACTACCTGAGTTTCTACTTTTGGCTAACCAGCTAAAACCTAAAACTAAAACTAATCAACATATTACTTCTCTCTGAATGCCAAAGTTCCCTGACATTTTGCTATGCATTCATATTAGCAAGTCAGCATAATCAGGTGCAGAATAATCACAAAACACTGCAATCATTTAAAAATCTGTCATTACATGAGGGTAAAAGGCAACACAATCTAACCCAGAAGAGGAGAAATACATCTTTCTCATCCAAAAATGACAGCAAAATAAAATGGTTATCTGTAAAAAAAAAAAAAGCATATATATATATATATATATATATATATGTATGTATGTATATGTGTGTGTGTTCTCCAATGACTAATTTGCCTGACAACAAAGTTGTTTGTTTTGTACTGACACAGCAAAAATCTTTTAAAATTCAATTTTAAAAATCTAACCCACAGGCTGGGAAGGTGGCTCAGTGGTAGAGTGCTTGCCTTGCATGCTCGAGGCCCTGGGTTTGATTCCTCAGCACCCCATAAGCAAAAAGAAAAAAGCCAGAAGTGGCACTGTGGCTCAAGTGGTAGAGCACTAGCCTTGAGCTGAAGAGCTGAGAGAC
Organism: Dipodomys ordii; assembly: GCF_000151885.1. Lineage (NCBI taxonomy): Eukaryota > Metazoa > Chordata > Mammalia > Rodentia > Heteromyidae > Dipodomys > Dipodomys ordii. The sequence continues at coordinate 9,969,368 of NW_012267267.1, read as the reverse complement.
AGTGCTCAAGCCCAGAGTTCAGGCCCCATGACCGGACCCAAAAAAAAAAAAAAATCTAACCCAGTTACCACTGGATCATGCCTGTAATCCTAGTGACTCATGAGGTTGAAAACTAAGGATAGTGGTTCGAAGGCAGCCTGGGCTAGAAAGCCCATGAGTCTTTTATCTCCAATACTCTCCTCAGAAAAAGTTGAATTGGTGCTGTGGCTCAAGTGGTAGTATGCTAGCCTTGAGCAAAAGAAGTTCAGGGACAACACCCAGGCCCAGAGTGCAAGCCCCAAGACCAGCAAAAAATAAAAATTTAAAAAAAGTAAATAAATCTATCCCGTGCTTTGAAGAATCTGCATAGTGATACATATCAGCAATCACTAAATCTGGGCATTGCTATTTAGAATACAAAGATCATGGGTAACCTTCCTGAATGAATCTTTGAGCAAGGCAAGGCATACACTTACAGACCTTCTGACAAATGTATAATTAATCCTTTAAGCTAACCTATAAAGTTGAACTGTTGCATATAGCAGAATGCTGGTTTGTTGTTTATAGTTTCTATTACTCTAGGGGGAAAAGTGTGGAGCAGTTAATGACATCTTTGCATTTTTCTTGCTTTATTGAAGAAGATAGAAATAAGATCTAAGCATCAAACTCTTGTCAATTAGAAATAGCTCTGTAATATCAAAGCATCCTACGTTCTAGATGTATATGCGATAAATGGAACTGTTGAACTGTGCGTATAACATTGCCAGTTGATGTTCATGAATCAATAGCTTGGAGTCTTCTTAAAAGATCCACTATAGGCTGTCTACCTTAAAGATTTCTCGTGTGTGTGTGTGTGTGTGTGTGTGTGTGTGTGTGTGTGTGTGTGTGTGCTGGTCCTGGGGCTTGAACTCAGAACCTAGGTGCTATCTCTGAGCTTTTTTTGCTCAAAGATAGTACTATACCACTAGAGCCATAGCTCCATTTCCAGCTTTTTGGTGGCTAATTGGCGATGAGTCCTAGGTATTTTCCTCCCTGGGCTTGCTTGCAACCACTATCCTTGGATCTCAGCCTCCAGAGTAGCTATGACTATAGGTGTGAGCCAATGATGCCTGACTCGTGAAATTTTTGCATAAAACTTTAAGAATTACAGTAAGAAAATGTATTTATTATACAATATTCTTAGAGATACAGTGTTGTATTTCCAGGAGAGACTTCTGCCTAATTAGGTATGCATAGCTATTATTATTATATCAGATTTTTCCCTACCATTTCATTTTTTTTTCATGCTGGACTTGAGGCTTGAACTCTGGACCTAGGCATTGTCTCTGAGCTTTTTTTGCTCAAGCTTTTTTTGGTAGTCAATTAGAGATAAAGAATATCACAAGCTTTCCTGCCTAGGCTGGCTTAAATTATTCCTTTATTCTTACCACATTTACTTTTTAAATGAGTTTCTTTGTAGAAATAAATGTATAAAACCAAATTCGTGGAAACAGAAAGAGAATGTTTGAAAATAAAGATAGACAATAACAATGCCACTCTTAGTGGTAGACTTCATTTTATGGGCACTTTTATTTATATATGTTACCAAATTCTCAAGCCAATTTTATAAAGCAGGTATGGTTATCACCGCTTCCCACATGAGTATACTGAGGTTCGTGGAGGTTAAATTGCTTATACAAGATTACAGAGTTAGTAAGAAGTAAAGCTGGGGTTCATACCTGAGTTTAGGTTAAATATAACCATCTAGTCCCTGAGCAAAAAATATTTTTGAGGTTTCATGATTATCTCTGAAAGCTTTAGAATAACTCAGTAGAGGAAGAGCTTTGTCACTATTATAGATGCCTTGGCATTTTGAAAAGCCAGAAAACCTGTTGGGAAATAGTAGGAAGTCAGTTTTGTCCAACAGTACGGATTCAATTCAGCAAACATGATTCTTAGCAAAAATTTCAATGTCCATATGTCCAATTTGGGTTATATGCCCCAAACTGCAAATATTCAGACTCTTCCTTGTCAGATGCAGGATCAGTAGAAAGAATATTGGCTCCCTAACAACAGATGGTTGAACAGGACGGCTGCTGCGCCACTTCCTGCACAGACCTGTGGGTTTTGCAGAAGCTAAGATTTTATCATGATTTGGGTGTTAGAGATTACCTATCTTTTAGCCCTTCTGTTTCTTTCCTTTTCCGTTGTTTTCCCTTTTACATTGCCTCTTAGTTCCTTGGGAGCAGTCTTGCTGAGAAGCTGCAAAGTAAAGGATACTTATGCCTCCTAATTACAGAAGGACTCAAGGGAGAATTTGTAAAATTTAGGATTGAAGTAAGGAGAGCGGGCACTTTGTCAGCAATGAAATCATTCTGCTTATGGTTTTCCTCTGCTTAATTCTGAAATTCACTCTAGCTTCTTCCTGCAAAATGCAATTTCAAAGTAGATCATATTTTGTCTTTGAGAAAGAACAAAAACTTCTCTGTCCTCTGTTTTTGAGACTTCCTTGTTAATAGGCAAAATACATTTAGTATATTTAGCATTTTGTTCACTCATCGGTTTTCTTTCTTTTCTTTTCTTTTATTTTTTTGTTTATCATGGGGCTTGAACTCTGGGTCTGGGCACTGTCCCTCAGCAATTCAACTTAAGGCAAGTCCTCTGCCATTTGAGCCACAGTGCCACTTCTGGTTTTCTGATGGTTAATTGGAGATAAGAATCTCATGGATTTCCCTGCCCGGGATGGCTTTAAACTGTGATCCTCATTTCTCAGCCCCCTAAGTAGCTAGGATTACAGAAGTGAGCACTCATCAGTTTTCTTTGGCTCCAACTGGTCAAACTTATTAGAACAGTATAGATTTTGCTCAAATGAGTAACATCTCAACAACCTCAAAACTCAAGTTCTGCTAAATCAATTCAAAAAGCAGCTTATGCATACCTATATTGCTTGAAAATTTGGGCCCTGCTGGAGTTTATCTTTGGTCTTATTTTGTACACTGTCTTGACTATTTCAACATAAATGCAATAATAGTCAACAATTCCCATACATTTCAAGACTCAGCTGCATTCACTCAGAATGAACTCAACCTAATTACCTATAAATCTCTCTCTCTCTCTCTCTCTTTTTTTTTACCAGCTCAGTTAGTTAAAGCAAATCAAATGAGTTATTGCTTAGGAAAACTGAGTGATGAATTTCCTTTGGCTTGCCAATTTCTACACAATTTATATTAGATATGGAGCCTGGAGAGCTTCACAATGAGTTATTATTAATAATAATATAATTTTTAAACAGATACCATTTCATAGAAACATGTTTTAATAGAATATCGTGTTCATAAAAATAGCAATGAAAACTGTATTACTTGAAGTTTCTTAATAGAAAGCAGTCTTCACTGTTACATTGAATGAAGAATTGTTCACTCAACCTTGGAGATCAATCTTACTAGCAAACATAAACATTTGGTAGAGAGAAAAACTATTGTCTTGGAAAGCAGAACAAGAAAACTAGAATGCTGACCTGATTAGTAGGATTTCTTTTTGAGTGAAAAGTGTAGTCAGATCACATTCATGGGTATGAGAACATATGTTTTGGAGTCACATCTGTGATTCAACATTGGGTTAATAGCTGTGGAACTAGAAAAAGACTGAACCTTTAAAAGATTTTTTGTAAACTTATATGAAGAATTGGGACTACTACATTTACCTTACTGGATAGCAATGTGGGTTAAATGAAGTAAAGCAGGTAAATCAGAAGAGTGATGGAAGAAATGAGTGACGGCAGTTGTATGGTTATTATTGTGGTGGCATTATTAGCAGCGACATAGCAGAAAGTACTTGAGAAACACACATACCGTATTGGTACTGTGGAGAAAAATATCCTGACCCATGTACACATTCTTTAATAGTATTAAGGGACCCCTAAGCACGTTATTATATTTGAGAGCATGGAAGCTAAAATCAGGTTAAATCAGTGGAACATCTGTTAATTCACTACTTGACTGACTTTAACGAAGCTAACTCAATCTTTTCTAAACCTCAGTTAACTATTAATGGAGATGCTTATCTAGTGACAGATACATAATAAGCTCTCTATAAGTAATCATTGTGTTATTACAATTATTAATAATAAAATTGAACGCAGAAGACAAGCTTTTTTTAAGTTTCTAGTACACTATGAATGTTTTCACAGTATATAAATGTTGTCCTAAATACTCAAAACAGGATAAGAAGGTGATGAAGTGGATTATCTTTGTAAAAATTAGAATTAATAGGAAACATTGAAATAAATATAATTCCATTACGTTTCTTTCCTTTGAATCAGAGAATCACTATATAACCCAGGCTTACTTCAGACTCACCATCTTCCTGCCTCAGTTTCCCTAATGCTGGGATTACAGTTGTGTACCACTGCACCTGCCTGACCTCCAATTAAGTTGTTTTTAATCTGGAAGGCAAAGAAAGGGATGTAGTCATATAAAAGAGTTATTTTGAAAATCCCTATAACATGGGGCTGGAAGGTGGCTCAGTGGTAGAGTGCTTGCCTTGCATGCATGAGGCCCTGGGTTTGATTCCTCAGCACCACATAAGCAGAAAAAGCTGGAAGTGGCGCTGTGGCTAAAGTGGTAGAGCACTAGCCTTGAGCTGAAGAGCTGAGAGACAGTGCCCAGGCCCAGAGTTCAGGCACCATGACTGGCAAAAAAAAAAAGAAAGAAAGAAAATCCCTATAACAATATCCTTAAATACAACTTAAGATGGTATGGTTAACTGAAAAGCAAAAATATTATCCAGGCAAATTAAATGATATTTTCTTACCATGAAATAATATAGAGTAGCACTACATAACATGCACCTACCATCTCAATTTTCTCATCACTAAAGACCTACATCTCTAGTTTATGGGGATACTATAAATATATAAAGAGGTTATATAAACAAAACACTTTGTTTACATGCCAGGTTTTTCATATAGTGATTACCCATCATCATCATGATCATTTCATGTGCAAAATTTTAATCAAAGAATCACAGTCCAGACAGAAAAATAATGTATTTCTGGGTACCTATTTTAGTTGTAAAACCATTAACAAATGACTACTAGAGAATTTTTAGGCTGTGTTACAGCTGATAAAAGCCTAACTAAAGGGTCTGGGAAGGTAGCTCAGTGATGGAGTACTTGCCTTGGATGCATGAGTCCATGGGTTCGATTCCCCAGCACCACATAAGCAGAAAAAGCCGGAAGTGGCATTGTGGCTCAAGCAGTAGAGTGCTAGCCTTGAGCTGAGGAGCTGTAGGACAACATCCAGACCCAATGTTCAGGCCCCACAACAGACCAATAAATTAATTAATTAAAGACTAACTAAAAGGATATTAAATCAATTTGAATTAGGACAGTATTAATTTAATCCTTTGTGTAACCAAGATTTTCTCTAGTTATGACTTTATCACCAAAGAAGAAATGAGAATGTGTCTATCCGTTAGTTTGAGTAGATTTGATTCAGCAGTTAAATGCATGATTAACCCACATATTTAATCATTCATTCAAAGAGCCTCTATCTTGTGGGTCTTGGTTCTGGGGGTAGCAAACTTTACCAGTCATAGATTCCAAGTTTAAGACATTCTTGTTTCTTCCATGTGAACTGTCGGCTTTCATTTAATACATTCAGTATTTAAATATTTCCCCAAAGTGTAAATGACCTGACATCTACTTTTCATCATGATTAGACTATATGTTCGGTATGAAATTCAAGCAATAGACAAGAGCACAAAAGCCGGGGGAAAAAAAGTCTCCAAATTATATCACTTACTCAAAGTAAGTAATTGTTTTGAGCATATCCTATCAAACATTTGTCTTCTCAAGTTTCTCTTCTAACCTCACTGTATCTAACAGCTATGGAGTGTCCCTCAAATATTAGGGAGAGTGTCACATGGAATAAGAATTGTACTTGCCTTATAGGCCTTGAAGGCTGGATTAAGGCTGGATAGACCTACCCTGAGAAAGAGTTTGATCTTATCTGAAGAAACAAACAAAGGTGGACTAATGTGAAAGGATGTGAGAAGTAATGAATTTTCTATCACCTCAAAATCCAACAAAAAACAGGAAAGCACTAAGGAATTTTCTATAGAAGGAGGGGAGATAAATATCTTTTTTAAGGCTTCTTTTAACTTGGTATTCTGTGATTCCACACATCAAACCAGCTATAGAATGGCTAAAAACTTGAATTAGAAGCCAGGAGCTAATGACTCATACCAGTAATCCTAACTACTCAGGAGGCTGAGATCTGAGGATCCCAGTGCAAAGCCTGCTAGGGCAGAAAAGTCCATGAGAATCTGATCTCCAATTAGCCAGTAAAAATAGCCAGAAGTGAAGATGTGGCTCAAGTGGTAGAGTGCTAGCCTTGACCAAAAAAGCTCAGAGACATTACCCAGACTCTGAGTTCAGGATTGGCACTGAAAAAAAAATCCAGCAACTTGAATTGGAATAATAAAGATTTCTGTGAATTTTGCTATGGAACCTAGTTTTCTGTTTCAAGCCTTTTCCCATGTGGCTTAGTTTCTGCTTTGTGTGTCACTAGCTGCATCATGTTGGGCCTAACTCAAACTAGACTTTCCGGGATTCTATGTTCATCTTGTCCACTTATAATTTGGCTTACAATTTCATTCATTAAAAACAAAAGACGTGTTCTATATAAATATATTTATAATATATAGCATATATAAATATAATGTATAAAATGCTATAATAATATAACAGTGACATATTATGATAATTTATAACATAGTACCTAGATACTAAAATATGTATTTTTTTCTTTCTCACTTTATTTTATTTTTATTGTGAAAATACTGTACAGAGGGGTTACAATTACATGGGTAAGATAATGAGTACATTTCTTATCAAGCATAATAGCCTCCTCCTTTGTTTCCCCTTCCCATCCCTTCCCATCCTCCTCCATCCCCCCAATCTTCCCCCCCACACCAAAGTTGTGAAGCTTGTTTTCGACATAACGACTTGTACATCTCATTGTTGCAATGGGTCCACCTGTATCCCTAGTTAAACAATTTGTTTTTCCCCTTTCCCTCCACAAATTATACCGACATCAAATACAGTGAAAGCAGGTGTTATACTGTGGGGGAGAGACCTACAAAGAAACAAAGAAATAATCTTATAAATGTGTTAGAAACAATCACATGAAAGAAAAAAACATTTGAATACATATCTTAGAGTTCATTTCCCTAACATCAACTTATCTGACTTTTTCTGCTTGACTCAGACATATACTAG
>NW_012267267.1:9934834-9961793 GCF_000151885.1 Dipodomys ordii | reverse complement strand
CTCCCACCAACAATGCAGTAAGGTTCCCTTCTGTCCACATCCCCTCCAGAATCTGTTGTTATTAGAGTTATTGATTTTAGCCATTCTAACTGGGGTGAGGTGGTGTCTCAACGTTGTTTTGATTTGCATTTCTTTTTATGGCTAGGGAGGTTGAGCATTTCTTCATGTGTCTATTGGCCATCCTTCTTTCCTCTTCAGAAAAGTTTCTCTTTAAGTCTTTTGCCCACTTATTTATTGGGCAGTTGTTTCTTTGAAGATTTGTTGTTGGGGGATTTAATTTTTTTGAGTTCAAGGTATATTTTAGATATGAGACCCTTGTCCGTTGTATGGCTAGTAAAGATCTCCCAATCCATGGGATTTAAAATATGTAAGTATTTTTAAAGACATGTAATTATTATTTTTAGTAATTAAATCAAAATATATGCTCACTATTAACATAAGTGAATTACCTAATTATAATTACTGACCATGAAAAGCTGGGGAGAATTTCAATTGGCCCAGCCTCAGCTTATTATGTACTCTGATCATTTTTATTATGCATAAAACATAGTTTGGAAGAATAAACCACTATGAGTAATACCAAATTTTTGTACAAATCTAATGTGTGTATGTATATGTGGGTATGTGTTTAAAGTTTTACCACAAAGAGAAAAGGATATATTCTTCAAAATATAGAAATAAATAATTCATTGAATCTTTAAGGAAGCTTTTCAAATTTGGAAAAAAAACTTGGAGAATCAATACCTTTACATAAATAGATAGGCTTATTATGTCTTCTTTAAATCCAGAATGGAATTATTCTTAAAGATTCTATTTCAGCCAGGCACCAGTAGCTCATGCCTATAAATTGTAGCCACTCAAGAGGCTGAGATCTGACAATAACAAATTCACAGCCAGTTTGGGCAGACAAAACCAAAAGATTCTTATGTACAACTAGCCAGCAAAAAGCCAGAAGTAAAGGTTTGGTTCAAGAGGTAGAGCATCAGCCTTGAGAAAAAAAAAAAAGCTGATCAGAGAGAAAAAGACCCTGAGTTCTAAAAAGACATTACTTTTATCTCAGAGGGTGAGACCAAAACGATCATGGTTTCAAGTGAAACCAAACCTATTATATTCTGCTTGATCCGTTTAAATCACAAAATCAGACACTGCCATCATCGTTGAAGAGTTGAAATGCCTGGCATCATTAACTGCTCCCGGAAACGTCATCTCAATGTGCCACTGCCACCTTACAGAACTGGGACAGACAGTAAAGAGTGCTGATTATATCTTGAGACAGTTTCAGACAACATTAATAACCTGCATTTATTTATTTGTTTATTCTTTTATTTTTGACACATTCTTACAGTGTAGTGGGGCTGGCCTTAAACTTGCTATACATAGATGAGCTGTTTCTGAACTAGAGATGTCCCTGCTGGCCTTACAGGATTCAAGAACTTCCTTTTCTACCCTGAACTCTTCCCACTGCTACTTTCTGTGTAGTAAAGTGGGAAAGAGAAGATTTATATTACTTGTTGGTTTGATGCTGTGTAAGCTGTCCTCTTTAAAAAATGCCAATTTATTGGATAAATTTGGGGGAGATTTCATGTAGTTAGTTTGCAATCATCATTGAGCTACTGGGTATCACACAGGTTAAGATAAGACCAGTCAGCTACAGGGTGTCTGTGGCTCATGCCTGTCATCCTAGCTACTCAGTAGGCTGAGATCTGAGGATCACAGTTCATAAACAGCCCAGGCAGCAAAGTCCATGAGACTCTTGTCTCCAGTTAACTACCAGAACACTGGAAGTGGAACTATGGCTCAAGTGGTAGAGCTCTAGCCTTGAGCTGAAGAGCTCAGGAACAAACAGCCCCATGACTAACCTGAAAAAAAAATCTGCTCATGTTGATGCCAAAAACCTGGGAAACAAAAAGTTTTAGTCCATTAACTACATTTTAGGCTAGATAAAATGAAAAGTATTTGTTCTCTCTTTATTAATGTGTCTTTTCTTTCCACTGCTTTAGATTTTCTTTTGACAACTGTTGAAATTTATTCTGTTGAGGTGGCTTTATCAGAATGTTAGGTTTTGATCAGCTGTAGGAAAGACAACAAACGAAATAACAATGGCTAAAGGGACAGAGAATGCTATATTTTCACTAATCATATAAATTCTGGAAGTGGGAAAATGAAGGTCTGATATGACTACTTTCCATCAGAAATTATAGCTATTTCTAGCTGCTACTTTTAGTGTACTGACTGACTCATGGTCCAATATCATTGCTTGAACTCCAGTTATCAATTGACCTACTGGTCCAAAAGGAAGGAGGAGGGAGGCTATAAAGAAGGGTGGACCTCTTCCATTTAAGAAGATTTTCCAGAAGTCTCATCATTTCTACTCACATGTAATTGCTTAGAATTTTATAACATATGGTACATACTTGCAATTCCAGTTCCTTGGGAAACAGAAACAGGAGAATGGGAATTCAAGGCCAGCTATGGCCAAAGCTGAGCATAGTGGCACATTACTATGGTCCCAGGTACTCAGAAAGCAGGGGTAGAATTGTGGTGTCAGGTTTGCCCTGGCAAATGTAGTACAAAACCTTATCTGAAAAAACATGAAATAAAAGCAAAAGGACTGGGGAGTATTATTGAAGTGATAAGAGCACTTAATAAGTGTGAGGCCCTGAGTTAATCTCCTATGATGGAGCCTCTCCTCTTTGAGAGAAGGGGAGAGGGGAAAAAAGGGGAGAGGGAGAGGAGACAGGGAGTGACAGAGACAGAGAAACAGAGGTAGAGAGGAGAGATGGGGTAAGTGAGAAGAGGAGAACAGAAGAGTAAAGAAAGAATAAGAATTTTGTTATATGCTCTCATGTAACTGGGCTAGAGCTACAAATGCCATGTTTCAGTTAGCGTCCAGCTAATAGCCAGGGCTCTGTTGCAAAGAAAGGGAGAGGGCATATCAGGAAACAATGTGTAATGTCTGCTACAATTGTAGAATAATCCTTTATGTATTGTACTTGTGTTGCATAACTTTTAAAAATACCTTTCCTCTGAATGAAGTATTTCCTATGTTGGAATCTAACAAGGTGTACCTGAGGATCGCAGTTAGTATCATGCAAAATTAAGATTGAGAGAAGAGGTGGGTTGGGAAAGATGATGAGAGATGTTGAAAAAAGTGACATTGATCAAGATGTATTCATAAACTACATTTTCAAAAGCAGCTCCTTTGTTCACCTACTTAAAGATAATTTTAAAAATTAAAAGGGGCTGGGAAGGTGGCTCAGTCAGTAGAGTGCTTGCCTCATATGCGTGAGGCTCTGGGTTCGATTCCTCAGCACCACATAAGCAGAAAAGGCCTGAAGTGGCGCTGTGGCTCTAGTGGTAGGGTGCTAGCCTTGAGCTGAAGAGCTGAGGGTCAGCGCCCAGAGTTCAGGCCCTGTGACCAACGGAAAAAAAAACAATTAAAAAAAGGAAAAAGTAAATAACAAATAACTTTTGTTGTTTTGCATTGAAAGTTTAGCAGCTGACTTTGTGTTCTTTCATACAGAACTAGACTCCACAAGGCCATGATGTGACTAATGGAGTTTTACTTGGTTTACTTGCAATGTTTTCATCACTTAAAAAAGTGAAAATTTAAACTCATCCCAACCATAAAATTCATAACGTTTGTATCATGCAATGAATACTTTCAATCATACACATTTTGTAACATTTTTATTGGCTTTAAGCCCAGATTTCCCTTTAATGCTTAGCGTAGTGTCTTGCACATGAAAGTACAATCAATGAAGGCCAAATTGAATTGACCTTCCCAACCAAATGTAATTTATCTGTCTGGTATGTAAAAGACCCTTGATAGCTTCTGCTCATACCCAACCATTATCTGAATGACAATGTTACACTAGCTTTGATTTAATTTGATCCTATCGGATGGTTATGAGTCATTGCTATGCATAGCAGCACCATAGGGAATTGTTCCTCAGCTATGTAAGCATTCTGCCCTATACAGTGAGCACACCTGCAGCTTTAGGACTGGGAAATCCTCCAGAATACTGAAGCACACAAAGATTAATCAAATCGACTCTGACCTGGAGAGTAAGTACCAATTTATCATGAAATCCATGAGTCAGTGCAATTACCATATTTATGACAGTCTTTCATCTTACTCTTCCTCGATCATTGAGTTGGTAAAGAGTGCATTTGTTTTAAATCTGAGCCATATTTGTTGAGATTTACCTCAAGAGAGTTGAAAACACAACTGCAATAATATCCTTGATTTTCTTATAATTACAAGTTATATAAAAGAATATTTTTATAAGAGTTGTTCTCTTTTATTTATTATTATTATTTTTAATTGTGAAAATACCCTACTGAGGGGTTACAATTACATAGGCAAGGTAATGAATGCATTTCTTATCAAGCATTGTTGCCTCCTCCTTTGTTTCCCCTTCCCAACCCTTCCCACTCCCCCATGTCTCCCCTTCAAAGTTGTAAAGTTCGTTTTTCGACATAACGACTTGTACATCTCATTGTTGCAATGGGTCCACCTGTATCCCTATTTAAACGGGTTGTTTTTACCCTTCCCCTCCACAAATTATACCAACATCAAATACAATGAAAGCAGGGGTTATACTGTGGGGGAGAAGCTAGAGGCTAAATAAGCTTTCTCATAGAAAGCAGTTTTAGTGTTCCAGTGAACAGTCCTAGCCTAGAGAATCACACCAAGTGTGCCATCACAGTACTTTGGCCAGAGAGGGAAAATCCAGGCAAGGAGAAAGCACATGTCTTTTGTCAGACTTTTGTGGTCTCCTCGTTTGTTTGCAATTAGGATGACCCTTTTTTCTTTTCTTTTTCTTTTTCCTTTGTTTTTCTCTCTCTGTCTCTTCCTTCCTTCCTTTCCTCCTGTTATTTGTTGTTGTTGTTGTTGTTGTTCTAGTCCTGGTACTTCCACTCAGGGCCTGGGTGATATCCCTGACTTTTTGTGATGAATGATAAAGCTCTATCACTTGAGTCACGATTTTACTTCCAGATTTTTTTTGCAGTTATTTGGAGATAAGATCCGTGATTTCCCTGCCTAGCCTGGCTTTGAACCATGACCCTCAGATCCCAACCTCCTGAGTAGCTAAGATTACAGGTATGAACCACATTGCCCAGCTAGTCCTTTCTTTTTTTATAAGTCATCTTGGATATTGTTTTTTTTTCCTAATCATCTTTAGAATGCACCGAACTGGAAATAAAAGGCTTATTTATAGATGTATAAAGGTGGTCACCATATTAATTTAGTGTTATATCTTTAAGCTCTTGGAATGCAAATATCTAGGATGGAAATTAAATATTCTACAACTTATACTAATATAGTTAAAAGAAATGCTAGTTGTAAAATTAATAGGATTGGAGATATTTTAACAGTTTTATTTTTTAATACGGAACAAATGATTTCACAAATCTTTATTTTATGCTGGTTGGGACAGGGCCTAGAAGGTAGAAAAGTAGCAGGGTGGGCCCTTTGTCAATCTCTGAGATTTTTAGCTGTTGTTTTTTTCTTTTTCAGTTTGTTTTGTATTCCCTTTCCTTAGCCAAGGTGGTGTCTGTACAAAGGAGGAAGCTGACTATACTTCCTGATAATGGGAGAGGAGATAGCTGTTGTGTCCAAATTAATTCCTGGGTCTACCCTTTTTCCCTACAACTTCCCAAAAGTTGATCTTTATCATGTCTGGTTGCTGTTGGCTGCTGATAAAACCCATGGACTGTGATTTCATACATTCTGAGCCATGTTGACCCAGACCCATTGGGAACTGCTGTCTCTGCTGTCTCTGCTAGGATGACACCTTATCCCTGACCACAGCAGCTCCATGGTAGTCTGTTTGGCACTCAGATTTCCAGTCCCTGCCCTTATCCCAGGGGAGATCCAGGAAGGTTAGAGGAGATGCAGGGAATTGTCTCTGGTCTTCCTCTCCTGATGACAATGTGCACTAGGACACGTTGTGAGGCTGGGGCATCAATGGCTTGCTGGCCATTTCTTCTTTCTATTTGGGTTTTGTAGCCCTCCCAATCCCTGAATTTAAATGCCATGGCAGTTGTGATGAGGAGCTGAGGACATTGTCTCCTGTTTCTATTCAATCATCATCTCTGCCTCAAAACGCTAGCAGACCTTTAATAAAATCCCCTCCATGCAAATTCTCCTCTTGTTACAGAGGTTGGCTTCACCTTCTCATTCCCTTCAAGCTATAGTGTAGCAGAGGAGTTTCCATGAGAAAGAGGAGTTTGAAGACGATATTGCTGCCAATCCCAGAAAATATATTAGGAGTGATTTAAACACTTGGAGAATCTTTTTTGTTAAATCAGCAAAATACCTTTCCAATTTTCTTCTGCAGCTCACAAATGTAATCCTTGCTACTCAGGAGGCTGAGATCTAAGATCAATCCTGAGCAGGAAAGTCCATGAGACTCTTAACTCCAATTAATTGCCAAACAAGCTGGAACTGGAGCTGTAGCTCAAGTAGTGTATCAGACTTGCACACACACACAAAAAGCTTAGGGACATACTCAGGCCCTGATTTCAAGTGCATATACACCTACATGTACACACACACACACACACACACACACACACACATCCAGAGATCAATTTAGACCAATTAAAATAATTTTATTATTTCAATTAATTTAAATTTTAATATAAATGTATTGCTATTAGGGTGTTTCATGTTAGGTATTGAGTACATTTCTTTTTCTTCTGTCATCCATCTTTCAATTTCTCCCAGTTTCCCCCTCATGTCCTTGCCTACAAGTTATATAATTCATTTTCCATATAATATAAACTCAATAGCATATTTCAATTAATTTTAATAATGCTATTTAAAACAATTACTAACAAAGCAGATATTTACGTTAGCTAAACCGTATGGTACTATATATCTAGTAAAAAAAAAGTCATTTTCTTTACTCAGGCAAGTGATTATGTGCTTACTTTTCTCCCCCCATGGCGATATAGTCAAGGTTCTAAGAAATTTAAGAAACAAGCCTCCAGTGCAAGTTGAATCCCAGGATGTGGCTGCATCCTCCTGGTTCTGAGAGCGAAGACTGTGAACAAATTGACCAAATTCCACTGGGGAGTGGACAGGCAATGAAAGGAGTAGATAGTCTCCAGAGTACTGGACTGTTGACACCAATAATTGTGCTTAGTTTTGCACAGTTTATGTTGAGAGCTGCACAGCATGAAAATGATAAGGCAGGATGTGAGTTTCACCAGGGTGTGTGTATGTGTGTGTGTGTGTGTGTGTGTGTGTGTAGATACCACCCAAGTTTAAGAAAAAAAAAAAAACAAATCTCCCTTCCACATTTAAAGACCATTTCAAAGTCAAGGTGGCAAGTGGTGGTAACTAGTGTTCCTCTATATTAGGGTTCATGTTGTTTTTTATAGAATTAAAGAACATTTACCACACAGATCCTGATTTCAAAGAATTAGAATCATGCTTAAAAGCTCATTCATGAAGAGCAGAGGAGGGGGAAGAATGCAATCATAAAATTCAATGCATATATTACAAAATTAAGGAAATTTGAGGGGAAGGATAGATTTGGGAAAGATGGGGAAGAATGAGGAAAGGGGCAACTTTGAGGCATTGTACTCATAAATTGCTTTGTCAATACAACTCCTTTGTATAACTATTTACAGATAATAATATACATTACGTTTTAATATAACGAAATTGGAGTAGATAATAAGTTAGCACTATATTTTGCAGAAGGTCTTCTAATATTAATTTATCACATAGATATCACTAGAAATTAAAATTCAAATATAATTTAAATAATACTCAATGTTAATATTCAAGGTTAAAAAGATTATTCATCCATTTATTCATTCACTCACCAAATAGTTATCCAATTCTTACTTGTACAGGGCATTGTGCTGGTGTGTGGAGTGAAGCAGACACAATATAGATATAAATGCTGCTTCCATGGAACAGGTTACAATCAAGTGAGACTGGTATTCAGGAAGCAATTGGATATATTCAAATACCCTCTAATTCTAGTTATATTTCCTCAAGCACATTCTAGATGACAATAGGATTCAGTTCCTTCAGAATCCTCTGACGACTGCAGGGAGGTCTTAATGTCTCCACTGTTGCTCGGCAGACATATTGGTCTCGCCAACTGCTGTGTGTGTCCTAGGTTCCTCCAGCCTCCCTTTGGCTTATTTCTGAAGAACTTTCTTTTCTAGGCATTGTCCGTTCACTGCGTGAGCCTCTCTTCATCCTCCAGTCTCTACCCACTGCAGCAGCTCAGTCATATTTGCTTATTTACTAAAATAATATTGGCTAAAAAACATTTCTTAGAAAAAGTAATGATGTATATTTATTCAACAATATATAGTGTATAATAACACTTGTGGACAATGTGATATTTTGATTTGTGTTCACTTGGCAGCTTGATCAAGATAATAAATTAGCCACTTAATCATGCATCTTTACTAAGAACTCCACCTCAGGTCAGGGGTGAATGAGGATAGAGGAAGTGAAAAGACAGGGTGCACTTTACAGTCACAGATAACCGCAGCTAATGTTTATTGAGTGTTCCCTTTTATAGCTGTCCACAAATGGACACTCTGAACTCTGTTGGTAAGAAGAGGGAAAGAGGAGGAGAAGCAAAGATGGGGATGTGGACCGAAGCTTTGTGTACCACAAAATACATTCTAATCTTCATTCTCTGGTAACAGGAAGGCAAAGAGGAATTTTATGAAGGATTTTTATGGGGAGTGTGGTGTTTGTACACGCATAATGACAGGGCTTTCTACAAATGGAGAATACAATGTCAAGTGGTATATATAAGCAGGACAGTAGTGTATTCTGACAGTTTCCCATCCAACCATTCATGTGGCAGATATAAGAAATTCCTTCCAAGGCCCTAGAAGGGAGGAGTAGAGCAGTCTGATTATAAAAAGGAAAGAATCAGAGGTGATACTGAGATGAGTTATCTGTAGGTCTGTGTTTGTAATACAGTTGTAAATTTATCTGGTAGAATAATTCTCCCAATCACAGGCAAATGAATAGTGATGCCCATGAAGCCCAAACTGCATTCCATTTATTTTTAATTAGTCTTTCCTAGACACTGTACTTAGTTTTATACTCGTATCATTTGATTATACATTACATCTGTTTCAAGTTCTGCAAAATCTGGTCCCACCTCTGTCTGGCATGGTACCAGGATTTCATGTAGAAAGTAGTATTTGACTGGTTCTTGTAAAACTAAAAGATCTCTGTGCACATGATAAAAAATGAGCTCTTGTTCTGAATGAGGGTAACTATGAGACAATATCTAGGTACACTGAAGGGCAGTAACTTGATTTGTTGATGAACTTCAGGATCAATAAAGTAAAAATCAGATTCCCTACCTTGTTGTCTAAGGTGTTTGCACTGTTTAGCTATTCTACTCTTTTGCTATGTAAGCAACAGATTTCTATTTAGATTAGTTCAAGCAAGAAGTTTGAGAAAAGGAGGCAAATTTGATACCTTCTGTGCATGAATGGAAATATCAAAGAGGGTGAATCTGATATTTATATGTACCTCTGAAAAGCCCTTTGTGCAATTTGTTTATGCTAATAAAATCCTTTAAAATAAAGAGGTTCCTTGTAGCAGAATATTATGGATTAGACAATGCTAGTGGCATATTGGGTTAGAGTTGAAAGTTCAGAAATGAATCCCCAAATCAACAAGTCAAATAAAAGGAATTTCATGCCTGCCCTTCACTATTACTAAAACCTAGCAGTTTTTTTCTACTTGTTTGTGTTTCCATTACCAGCTGCCTGTTCTTTCCCTCTACTGTAAACTAATTCCTTGCCTCTGTCACCTACTTCCTCTTGGCTCTGCTTTTTTTTTTTTAAAAAGAATCATTAAGATTTATTTTTAATTGTTACAATTACATGGGCAAGATAATGAGTACATTTCTTATCAAGCATTGTTGCCTCCTCCTTTATTTCTCCTTCCTATCCCTTCCCATCTCTTACCCTATCCCCACCCCCCACCCTTGGCTCTGTTTTTTTATGCCATCTGTTCCCTTTACTGGTCTTTCCAAATTTCGAATTCTCAAGAAAGCAAATTTCAGCTTCCACAGCTCATTATTCCTTGACTGGCAAGGTCAGAGGTCTAGGCTTAATGTACAACTTGTCTTGCACATTTGTTCAACCTGATATGCTTGAGATGTAGAGAATTTTAGTATCAAATATAAACATTTGTGTTGGTCTTTCAGCAGAGGTTGTGAGTCAAATATTTTCCTCTGCAAGGACCTACATGTGAGGTAGGCCTAAATATATGACGTAGACACAGTTAATCCTTCCTGAACATTTTCTTTGTGTCACTGTGCCATTTTCTGTTCTCGTAATGCTGCCAAAAACTATATGGTCATAATTACTACCATTGTCCTTGTTGTGAGGGAGATTAAAACTGAAAACCAATAAGCTCACATAACTTGGTCAAGGTCATACAGCTAATTACTAGAGGAGCTGGTGAGTAGTGCTGGTCTAGAGTCCATTTCTCTAGACCACAAGACTAAATGTGAGATTTTATGAAGGGCAGCTTATAGTATAGACTAGATATAAAAAAGTCCCTTTCTAAAGGAAGCTGATCCCAAAGTGGATGAGCTAAAAGGTCGGATGGGGAATTGTTAGAGAAGAGGTGTGATTTACACAGGTAAAAAAATACAAATCACTTAGATGTGGTGATGATGAATATGAATTTTAAAATGGATTTAGTGCTCACATGAGACATACACACCTTCCTGATGAAAAGGAGATGACTGAAAAGAAAATGAAGTTTCTTAGCCATAGAAAGAAATGACTTGCTGTTTGGAAGTATCACATCGAAAGCTTTCATACGATGCTTAAGAAGGAGCTGTTATGTTCTTCCTTACATAAAAGCCTTGACCAGTCCCAACTTTCCCTGCCTCTGGAAAATCCCCAGAAAAGGTTAGTTAAACTTTTAGGGTGTTTTTAAAGCCCTTGCCTTTTGTTTATATAATGTGGATCCATATTTTGAAGGGAAGACTTTGTATCCCTTACTTCATAACATGAAATAAAGAACACTTCTGGGATGAGCGCCATCTTCAGTGTTGACACTCTGGTTTCTTGGAGCCTCTGGGGACCCAAACATGGAAGCAGACCTGCCAAGCAATGCCACAGAAGCAAGAAAAGCATGGACTCTTATACAGCCTTGAGAAAAGCTTGAGCAAACATTTTGGCATGGAAAGTAAGGGAGGAGCCTCATACAAGAGAACTTTGACAACCAGTGATTATTCATAATCCTCAAAGGCCGTATCAAAGTCTTTGACTTGAGTGGGGTAGCAGTACAGTAAACTTTTTTGACCGATGTTCATATCTACCGAATATTAGTCCAAAAATAAAATGCTTATGGTTGCATTTACTTATTTAGAACACAGTATTTTTTCCAGCTTTCCTTGTCCTTCTCCCAATTCTTCTTCCCAGATCTTATACTGCCTTATGAAAGCTCAAGTCCCCTAAATTACTTTTACATTTCTCCTGTCTCTGAATTCTTTCTTTATTTATTTATTGGGTCCAGTTGTGGGGCCTGAACTCTGGGCCTGGGTGCTGTCCCTCAGCTCTTCAGCTCAAGGCTAGTGCTCTACTAGTTGAGCCACAGCGCCACTTCTGGCTTTTTTCATTTTGCTTATGTGGTGCTGAGGAATCGAACCCAGGGCCTCATGCATGCAAGGCAAGCGCTCTACCACTGAGCCACCTTCCCAGCCCCTGTCTCTGAATTCTTAAAGCATCTACTGCAGTATTGTGAGGAAACCAATGTGACTAAAGTCCATTCTGTTTACCATGTATTTTAGTATTTGGGAAGAGGGGAAAAGACAAGATTCCCTTTAAAATTTCAAGATTCAAACAGAAGCCCTGGAGTTACAAAACCTAGTAACACTAATAGATTTTCTTAAACCACCCAGAAAATGAAGTTTCACGGAGGAGAAGGTTACGAAGTATGAGAGCTTTTAATGAATTTGGGGCTACCCCAAGTCTCATAGAAAGCCACAAGAAGCACTGTCGGAAGAGCAGGCCCTTCCTGCCCATAGATTCTCTAGGCAGTGTAAATACAGACAAAAGCAATAAAGACACTGGACAGAAAGCCATGGAAACTGTTTCTTCTTATGGTAGGATAAATCAGCAGGTTCATTTTCTTAAAAGTTTTGCTGAGATTATATACAAACACTCCATTAGGCTGTGTTACATTAGGCTCTATGTAGTTACTCAGCAGGCATCACCATGCAAAAATGTAAAAGTCTGCCCTGATAGGATTCAGTGACAAATGTTAAGTGGTCAGATCACTTGTCTCCATTCTTTATTCTGCTTGTTAATCCCTCTTCTCCTCCCCCCACTCACCGTTTCCCTTTCTTTTTCCCTTTCCCTTCCCCATTCTTCTCTCCTTCCTTCCTTCTCTCTCCCTTCCTCCTCCCTTCCCTTTTCCTCTCTCCCCTCCACCCTCTCTTTCTCCATGCAAGTATTTGCTAAATAACTTATGCTCCAAGGTGTTTATTAGTGGACCAAATCTACCATTCTATGAGGCCTAGTGACAGAACAGAAATGAGGAAGCTGGATTCCAGATATAACTTTGCTGAAAACTAGCTTTGTGACAATAAAAAACAAAACAAACAAACAAGAATCCTTGCCCTTCTATCCTCATCTGTTAAGGAGAGTTAGATTACATGATCTCTAAGGCTCCCTTAGCTTTGAATGCAGTTTTGTTTACTCCCACAGAGATCACCACCCTGGTGGAAGCTGGCATGTTGCCTGAGAAGAACTTACCAGCTCTCAGGATATGCCCTGCAAATTCCAACACACTGAATGGAGACAAACATTATCATGTTATACTCTATAATGTGGCAATATGGTATTTTAAATCATTCCTTATGTCAAATGTTTTTCTACGAGATGATAGAAATCAATAAGTGATATATATATATTTATATATGTATATCTGGATTGGGAAAAACCAAGTTGCTGTTAGAAACTTGGGTTTCTAATTTAATATTCCAAAATTATTGAAATATTTCTCTTTGAATTGGTCAAATTCTATTTCTAGTAATTCTAATTCTAGTAATCAGTTGATTAATTTATTTTTATGTATCTTGAAAATATTACCTTACTCTCATTCATCAGAAGAATGATTTACTTATTCCAGACTAAAGTTTCATTACTCATGTAAAAAGAAAGAGACAAGTTTGTAAATAAGAGAGCTTTTTTATACCACACAGGAATATCTTGCCTGAGACCTACAATTCTAGAAATGATAACATATACCAGGTTATACAAAGACTAGTTTTATTAGCATAGGAATGCAGTTCAATTACAGGGAATTAGAGGAGATGAAATACTGTGTTGTTAGCACATGTGTTCTAGAACTAGTTTGCCTGCATTTGAATCCAAAGTCTGCCACTTCTCTGTTGCTGACTCTACAGGTTACTTATCCATACTTCCATTTCTTCATGTGCCAGGTAGTTATGAAAATAGTCAAAGCAATTAATGTTGGTAAAGGTTTAGAACAGTATTTGACAAAGAGAAGATACTTTATAATCTTAGTGGATTATTTAGAGACACTTGAAAGAACAACTAGGAAATAGAATGTGCTTACAGGAAATGGTAGAGTCACATAGCCCAAGCACCGCCATTTGTGTACATTTGGTTTCCCCAAGCAAGGCATAATTAAAAGTGGAAGTACAGGAGCCAGTGACAGGAATGCTGAAGAAAGAGGGGATAATCTATAACAAGCGCACAAGTAAATAGAAGTGAAAGGAAGGGAAGCTGGAGAAGTTTTTCTGTAGTCTTTTTCTTCAAAAACAAAATCAAGCTAAGCTCATATTGTCCAGGATTAGGCAGTGGATGGGTATAAATTCGTGAACTAAGGTAGATGAATAGCAAGAACTCTAAGGATCTAAAATAACCATGTGGTATACCTCAGTCATTCTGGAATCACCCTTGCAGAGAACTACTGCAGTGTTCACACAGAGAAGCAGTGTGTCTCTGAGCACCTTCACCAGGCACTCTCAGCCAAACCAACAGACACAACGTCAACAAACAATCCATTTTAGAAGTCTCAAAACTTCTTTGTTCCGGTGTCTGGGAGTCACCATTCACATATCAGTCCTTTTAGTCTAATTGCCACAGAAAAATAATAATTCAGTCCAAGTGTCAAATTCACATTGGAGTCAAATTGAAATTCAAACCGCCTCCTATATTTACATATTCGTGTGTTCAAGAAATCAGAACTTGCTTGTTTCACTATTCACTGTTCACACTGGGACCTACCACTAGTGTTCCTCCCAAGAAGTAAAGGCTACGGGAAATATATATATATATATATATATATATATATATATATATATATATATATATATATATATATATATATATATATATATATATATACACCCTTGTCTAGACATGGGACAAAGGTTGATGTGTCATTTATATTCCAGAGTTCACCTAAGGATCAGGTGGAAGCTAAATTCATCTGAAATTCCATTTCTTCTCCTCCTGTTCCTTCTTCCTTTTTCTTTCCCCTACCCCCTTCTCCCTTTTCACTCTTTCACTTCCTTCTCCTAAGACAAGATCCTTCATTATTAGCTGAAATACAAATCTTTGGTTCAGGGTCTGACTCTGAGAGTACTCAATCAAGGACAACCCTTACTTGTAATGTATTCATTCATTCATTCACTCAAAAAACTGCACTAAGTATCCATGTGTTTTCTGCTCAATTCAATGAAGACAAGTTGTGTAAAATGTGATTATGAATATTCTCAAAGTATTATGTGAGACACATGAAGATTATCCTTGTTAGAGGTAAGGGAAAAGATAAAGGTGTGAGAATACAATCATATCTACTGTGGTAAATTACACCTGGTAAATTCTCATGCATGCCAAAAAATTTGTTAGTCCTTAACTTGCTGACATTTATTGAAGAAGAGCCAACAATTTACCTAAAATTCCATTTTATACAATACTTATTAGACTTTGTAAACCAGAGTATGAGAAATGGATGTATAGACAAATAAGTATAATATGGTGAGTGCACTTTGAATACTGCATAAAATGCTGTAGAAATGTGACAGAAAGGTACATTTCTAAGAAAATGGAAGGAAGGGCCTTGTAGAATTAATTCTAGAGAGAGGTAGAGAGAAGAATTTTTATAAATGGATATTGCATTCTACCACAATTAGGTGTGAATGTGTGCTGGCAGATCTCTGGAGGAGTAAGCAAGGTCTGGATGGAAGTATGGTTTGCATGAAGATTAGACAAGATAAATCCAGAGGTGTAAGTGGAGCCACTTAGTGGTAGACCTTAGGTACTTCAGAGCTTTATCTGGTAGCAATTGGATACTGAGAAGTATGTAGGATTTACCTATGTGTGTCTTAACATATGGACAATGTGTTAAAGAAAAGTTTACATCGTAAATAGTAGTCAAAAGACTATTATTCAGTTAAATTATCACTTCTAATATACAATCACTTAAAAACTAGTATGTATTTTTAGAAAAATTATTGCAGAATTGACAAGAAGGTACAGAAATTTCCCACATATCTTCTGCCCTCAAATATCAATAATCAATAATACCTCACCCCCCATTTGTTACAGTGTATGAGCCCATAAACCCATTAAACCCATTTTAACATATCAATACCAAGAGTCAACAGTTGACCTTAGTTCCACTCTTGCTGCTTTCTTGCTAGGTTTGTACAAATGTATAATGACCTGTATCCACCATTGTAATATCACATGGAACACTCTCACTTGTAGAATGAAACTCCCCAGGCAATTTTATCTAGTATGTATCTAGTTTGATCCTAGTGAATCAAACAGACACACTAGTTGAATACAAGCGAGCACTTGAAGAATGTCCAGAAGACTAGAAAGGAGTTAAGCAAAAGAGATAAAGAGGTAGTTTGAAATTAATGATCTACTGGTTTAAGGAGTATACTGCAGAAATCAGATGTGGCAAAAATTTCTAATGACACTTATGGGGAAAATGATGGTGTGTTCTTAAGGCAAATAAAGACCCACCAGAGGAATAGTTTATATGTGCAGGAAGGAAGCAAACCCTTAGCTCTTCATAGATTATATTGCAGCCTCCCCTTCCTTTATTCTTCTCCTGCTATTTGACATTGGACAGCCATATGACATCCAAATTCCTAAAGTTGTATCTACTACTAAACTTTTGTCAACAAATAATGCAAGACTGAGTGTGTTTACTTAATTAAAGCAGTGATCTAAACAAGAACCAATTAGTATAACATCAGCATGAGAAACTTACTGGCCAGCTAAAATAGGAACCTATTCTAACCAGATTGTTCTTTAGTATATAATGAGGGACTTTTCATGCAAGAGTGCAAAACAGGCTTTGAAAGTATCACAAAATAAATTGGAAAATATGTGATTTTCCCCCCAAGTCAAACCACTCTTCCAGAGTCGATGTTTCAGTGAAAAGTACTACTAACTTTTTTTCTACTTGCTCTGAAATAGATACTGGCCAAGTGTCAGCTCTGCTGCAAACAACACTTAGCACTTCATGATCCTTCAGACACTGCCTTTATAAAACAGAAATTATCCTTCCGTTTAACACACTCAAGAGTTGGAAATCTAAATGTCTGTATGGACAAACATGTAATGTCATGTCACTTAGGATAGGTACACTGCCTTGGATGATCTTAGTAACATTTTTGAGAAAGAAAACACTCTAAGAAGCCAATAAAAAATAGGCTGAACTAAAACATTAGATTCCATTTCTTTCTGCTTCCTGTTTTCTCCTTTTTTTTTTTTTTGTCGGTCTTAGGGCTTGAACTCCCGGCTTGAGCGCTGTCCCTGAGCTCTTCAGCTTAAGGTTAGCACTCTACCACTTGAGCCACAGCACCCCTTTCAATTTTCTGAGTAGTTTATTGGAGTTAAGAGTCTCACGGACTTTCCTGGCTAGGCTGGCTTTGAACCATGATCTTCAGATCTCAGCCTTCTGAGTAGGTAGGATTACAGGTGTAAGCCACTGACGCCTGGCTGTTTTTTTTTCTTGTAACAATTTCTTGTTAGAATTTCATTCTGCTTCCCCCCCCCCCCGCAACAGAATTACTAGAAAATATAGACAATAGTTTTTAGCTATCAGAAAATACTTTCTTAGAATTTTGCAGTTGCAGTCAGTAAATCTAAGTTATAATCTAACAAGTATGTTGAGATATGTGCCAGTTTTGTACCTTCACCCATTCATTTTGGAAAGTCTTATCGGCCAGGCACTGTGATTGTTGATGGAGATGCAGTGGCAAGCAAAACCAGAGCCGCTGCTCTCTGACACTTATAGCTTAGATGTAATGACAAATATCAAATAAGTTCCTAAAAAGAATAATAGTGGTGTTCCCCACATACGGTGAGGGACAGTCTTAGTCAACAGGATGCTTTCTGAGGAAGTAAATTTTCAAACTGAGATCGTAGAATGACTGTGTTAGACATGTGATGTAGGAATGAATGAATGATGTACAAAGGCTCTGGAGTGAGAAGAGGGATGCTGTTCATAATGTTCAAAGGTGGGTAGGGCAACATGCAAAACAAATGGCTGTTTGAAAACAAGAAGTTTCCGAGAGCATTCAGAGACTAGGGCCTTTGAGGTAAAGAATTCTGGTCTTCATCCTAAGAGCCAATAGGAAATAATGAAAACTAATACACTGAGAAGTAGCAAAATTAGATTTGCCTACAACAAATCATTTAAAGCCATTCTTCAGAATTAAACAGAAATGGAGGTATCTGCTGTAAAGATGTACAAGTTATCAGACATGGTCGAGTGCCAGATGGGGAAATGCAAGAAGATCAAGACATGGAGAGAATCAAAGCATGGAGATAGGAATGAAATGGCTAGAGGAAGATAGTAGCTAAAACATCTTTATTTACTTGGTCATAACCAGTGTGAGCTGATGTGAGTTGTTTTGCTTTCACAATATTCTAGGAAATGCCACCTGACAAAAGGGGTCTTAATCAATAATCGTGTCTCCTGAAACCCTCTGTTTACAGATCAGGTACCCCACAAACCACTATGCTTCCAGTTCAACTTCCTTACCCCACCAATGCTCTTCAACCTTGATGTGGAGTGACCATTTGGAAAGGTGAGATTTAGAAGCTGCTTGGATGGACAGGATGGCCTTTCCTCATCTCTCTGTTCTGCCACAAAGACAGCATATCCCTCAGAATTAGAATGCAAATTAAATATACACATCTGATTAAGGAGTACTAAATTCCATAGAAGAGCTGTTACTGTTTATAAAACTCTACTTAAATTAACTCCAGCTAAGAGCTTTCTGAGCCTGGCTCCAGTCTGCAATTCTGGCAAATCAATTTTCTTGCAATGAAACAGGCTGGCCTGGACATCACTGATTTTTTTTTATAAGAACATGTTACAGAAGGATTTTAAGGATAAGGTTTAGACTCCATATGACTATCACACTTTTGGTTATCTTTTTGATTTGATTATTTTACATGAAATAGACACTTCAGTGAATGGACACTTTAGAAAGCATAACCTAATATCGAATCAATGCATGATAGTCCATGTTATTACTTTTTTATTTTGTCCCAGTCACAGGACTTGAATTTAAGACCTGGATGCAGTCTCTTGGCTTGTGTGCTCAAGGATAGCACTCTACCACTGAAGCCACAGCTCCACTTCTGGCTCTTATGTGGTATTTAATTGAAGGAAAGAGTCTCATGGACTTTTCTACCCTAGGTGGCTTCAAACTGCAATCCTCAAAATTCAGTCTCCTGAGTAGCTAAGATTACATGCATGAGCCACTATTGCCCAGCTTATATTAAATTCTAAGCACGTATTTCCACTCTCAAGCACTTCATATTTCTGTTTGGATTATAGGATTAATTAAATAAACTCTGACAGGTATTATTGTAATAAGTGATGTATTTTTTTTTACAGTCCTGGGGATTGAACTCAGCGCCTAGGAACTGTCCCTGAACTTCTTTTGCTCAAGGCTAGCACTCTACCACTTGAGCCACATTACCACTTCCAGGTTTTTCTGTATGTAGTACTGAGGAATTGAACTCAGGGCTTCATGCATGCTAGGCTAGCACTCTACCTCTAAGCCACATTCTCAGCCTCTGATCTACTTTTTTTTTATTTTTATATAAAAGAAAGAATGTGAATGACAGGATTTCATTATTTTTCCAAATGGCATACTAACTTATGACCTGTCTATCTCTTCATTTGAATAGAAATTAGCATGCTTCTTTATTTAATTCTCTAGCTATTCTTAAATATAAGAACTCCTCTGTACACAAGTTATTATGAGTGTGGACATTCAACAGCTTAATTTCGTTGGTTATTTGTCCTCCCAATGACTGCAGTAAATGAGAGATGATCACTTTGTTTTTCAGGGGACATTGAATGCTTTTCAATGGGGATAAAGTCTGCAACTAAGCCAACATGAAAAGAATAAGCTGGGCGATTCTGAAAGATAGTTTTGACATGATAAGTCAAATACAATTTTTATTCATCTGACATTTACAATTCTACATATTTCTTTTAATAACTGAGAGATATGAATACATGTAGTTGGGGCTTGTTTTGCTATAAACAAGAATTTCATTAGGGGTGAGACAAAAGGAAAAGAAGTGGTAACTGATTATGTCTCCTTTTTATAGGTTTATTCTAATAGTATTTTTAATTTTAGGTAAATTTTATTGTACATATATGCCATTATAAGAAAAAAGCCATACTTTGTATAGAAACTTTGGGGAAAAATAGAAATATGGCTTGCTAAACTTGAGTTCCACCACTCAGAAAAAAAAATCTATCCTTAATTTAGAATAGTTTGTTCTATTCTTTTCTCCCTATGTTCTTCTTGATTTTGTTTTATATGCATATGATATTATATATGCATTTTTGTGCTTTCTTATTTCAGTTAGTATAAGCATTTCTCAGACAATTTGCAAATATTTTGCAAAGCTATTTTAATATTTATATGAGTCTATCAAAAGAGTATACTACAGTTTACTTAAACTTAATCTGTGGTCACATTTGGCACCATGACTAACAGTACTGCATCATTATTGGAGGGCTGAAATGCTGAGGGTTTTTTTTTAATGTGTGCATTTTTTATAAGAAGACTTTAAAGAAACATGTTTTTAATATTCTTTACAGATGAAGGTAGTCAGATTGCATCTGAAAAGAATGATAGATATTGCACATTTCATTACCAATGAAGAAAATTTATGCTTTGCTTCACCTTAATCGGAACTTCATTTATCATTTAAAAACATACAATGCTTTGTTTAATAGAAGAAAATTGCATTTCTTGTCCATTTCAGTTTTCACTCTTCATTATTAGTTTGGGACTGCAATTACATACATACAGCTCTTATTTTAGGATCAGTTGCTCCCATTTGTAAAACATATTATTGCTTCAAACAAGCATTATTTGACAATATATAGACATTTTACCATATCTTACTCTCAATATACACAGAAATTTAAAAGTTTATCCTTGTCCACACTTATGGTATCTCTCTCTCTCCCTCTCTATTCTAACAGATAATGAAAGAACAGAGGTGGACTTTTTAATTGAAATTCCTGCTTCCTGAGTTTGTATGTGGCTTCCCATCTGAGGAGAATTTTGTGCTTCGATTTGGATTGCATCTTTATTTTTGTCTCATATTTTATTTTAACATGTTTCTTGTCAGTAATGCATTCAGAAGCTAGTTTTATTATTATAATCCATATTCACTTGGTTCCTTTGAAGAATTTTGCATACTCATTTAAGAAGTTGGAAAGGGTTACACAAAATTATTGCTAGAAAGGTGAGCAAAAGAAAGAGTGGCATGCATGTTCTCCAATCGCACACCTTTATCTGGGTTTATCTTCTCCCGTGTGGCTATCTTTACATTTGCTACAGTTTCTGATTTCCCAACCTGAATTTCATGAATTGATATAAATTTTTGACAGTGAAAAGCAAACACATCAGGAAGAATCATTCATTAGACTTAATGAGATAGAAAAGTATGCCTCATGAAGGTAGGAACCATCATGATCCTTACACAGATTGTATAATTAACATTATACAGAGGCTATGTCCTCCCGGATTAGGCTTACAAATAAAAATTCCTAACTTTCAGTTCTGGTTACAGCTCATTTAGTAATCGGTTTAGTTATTATATGTTTCTTCCCTTAAAGACAAAGGAACGATAAGGCTAAGAGCACTTTTGAAGTGTCATTAACAGTAATAAGCTTAGTGATTATTAAATATTCAAGTAGAACAATGGAAAACATCAAGACAAAGACCCTAGTTATTACTTCATTTGTGTTTTATTTTTGAATCACCATGAAACATCACCTATAATTTCTTCCCAGGCTCTCAGGTAGCATCTAAAAAGGCAAAATTAATAAATGACAGCTACTGTACACCAAATGCTGTGACTTCTTTGAAATAAAAGTCTATTTTTGTCTGTATTGGAATTTTAAAAAATTCTGTGGACTTTTTTTCTTTTTTTTCTTCAAATACATTTTTAATTGTAAAGACACTGTACAGAGGGGTTACAGTTACACGAGTAAGGTAATGAGTACATTTCCTATCAAGCATTGTTTGTTGCCTACTCCTTTTTTTCCCCCTACTATTCCTTCCTTCCCCACCTCCCCAAATACTCTCTCCAACCCCC
Source organism: Dipodomys ordii (assembly GCF_000151885.1). NCBI lineage: Eukaryota > Metazoa > Chordata > Mammalia > Rodentia > Heteromyidae > Dipodomys > Dipodomys ordii. Next base: position 9,940,124 of record NW_012267267.1, on the reverse strand, counting down.
TCCCCCTGCCAGAGTGGTAAAGTTCGTTTTCAACATAGGGTCTTGCGCATCTCATTGGTTTTTTATTAATACGTTTTTTTTATTGTGAAAATACCGTACAGAGGGCTTACAATTACATGGGCAAGATAATGAGTACATTTCTTATCAAGCATTGTTGCCTCCTCCTTTGTTCCTCCTCCTTTTTTTTTCCTTACCATCCTTGCCTCCAATCTCCATGACTACACTCGTTTTTTGGGGGTCCGGTCGTGGGGCCTGAACTCTGGCACTGGGCGCTGTCCCTCAGCTCTTCAGTTCAAGGCTAGCACTCTACCACCTGAGCCACAGTGCCACTTCCAGCTTTTTTTTTCTTTTTGCTTATGTGGTGCTGAGGAATCAAACCCAGGGCCTCAGGCATGCAAGGCAAGCACTATACCACTGAGCCACCTTCCCAGCCCTACACTCGTTTTTTGACATAGCATTGTTGCAATGAAATGTACCTGTATCCCTATTTAAACAATTTGTTTTTTTCCGTTCCCCTCCACAAATTATACCAGCATCAAATACAGTAAAAAATAAAGGGGGGGATATGCTGTGGGGGAGGGACATACAAAGCAACAAAAAAAATCATCTTATAAATATGTAGAAGCAATAGCAAGCAAGAAAAAACCACTTGAATCTTTATCTTGGGGTTTATTTCACCTAACATCAATTTATCTGACCTTTTCTGCTTGACTCAGACATATACTAGTTATTGGAAATAAGGTAAACCATGGGACCTATGTTTCTTTGCACCTGGCATACTTCACTTAGTATAATTTTTTCCAAGTCTTTCCACTTCCTAACAAATGGGGCAATATCATTCTTTCTGATGGAGGCATAGAATTCCATTGTGTATATATACCACATTTTCTTGATCTATTCATCTACTGAGGGGCATCTGGGTTGGTTCATATCTTAGCTATGGTAAATAATGCTGCAACAAACATAGTTGTGCTGGTAGCTTTAGTATGGTCTTGTTTGTGATCATTTGGGTAAATGCCCAAAAGTGGGATTACTGGGGCACAGGAAAGCTCTATGTGGAGTCTTTTGAGGAACCTCCAAACAACTTTCCAAAATATTTGAACAAGTTTACACTCCCACCAACAATGCCTTGGAAGAAAACATCTCCTTGTTATAATGGGTCAGCCTGTATTCCTATTTAAGCATTTTGTTTTTTCCCTTCCCCTCCCTAAATTAGAAAAATGTATATACATGATGCAGGGCACCAGATCAAATACAGTGAAAACAGAGGTTATACCGAGGGGGAGGAACATACCAAAGAAACAAAAAAAATTGCATAGTACCCTATAAATATATTAAAAACAATAGCAAGAGAAAAAAAACTATTTGTGTCCCTATCTTGGGTTTCATTTCACTTAACATCATCTTATATGGTCATGTGTACATAGCTTTTGACCTTTTCTGCTTGTCCTAAACTTATTGCAAATAAGGGAAACCTTGGGACCTATGTTTCTTTGGGACTAGTTTACTTCACTTAACATAATTTTTGTGGGCTTTTAAAAAAGTAATTTTAGTCATCTCACTCTTATATGTTTTGAAACTAATGTTTCTCAACTCAAGCAAACTCTCTGCTCTTTTCTACCTCTCTCTTTCCCAGCTCTCTCTCTTTCCCAGCTCTCCCAGCTCTCTTTCCCAGGTCTTTCTCCACCACGTGGAGGACCAAGATGGCCTGGTGCCAGCCGGAATGATGAATAAACCTACCCCTTACCTAAAAAAAAATACTCAGATTTGTCTCTAGAAAATCTGAAATCAGAGCCATATACTTTTTTAGGCATTGAAAGTTGAAGGGAAACTAGATGTTACTCATTGAAAAAGGACAAATAAGCTTTGTAAAGCTCATTGAACAAAGAGGATTTTTAAAAGGTATTTGATGCCATTACTGAGCACAGAAGATAATGTTGGTCAGTTTTTTTAAGTTGCCTTTTTTTAAAGTCAGGCTAACTTATCTGAATATTTTAATTTAAAGTTCTGTACCTGTTCACACAATTTTGAAAGATATAATAAACAGTTGTACCTCTGTTTCATATCATAGTAATAAAAGTCTCATCTTGAGTTCTAGGTCATCTGCCTCTCCCAGTGCCTTTGATTTTAAAGTCTTACGACTTCAGAATTTATGATTTTGATTTGTTTTCCTCCCTAAACCAACCTGCTCTTCAGATATGAGTTGACTTTTCCCTTTCTACTTTCTTATGTTGAATTTTAACTCACAGAGTTTCAGAATATGATCTTATTTGAACATAGGGTATTACATACATAGTTTGGTTCCAGTGAGGTAGACTCCTAATCTAATGTGACTGATGTCTTAATGAAAAGGGGAATTTGAACGTGAGTGCATACCCAGGAGGAGCAATATGTGAACATGAAAGCAGAGACAGGTTGATATGTCCATAGGCCAAGAAATGCCATTTTGAACAAACCACCAGAGATTAGAAGACAGTCATAGAATAGATTTGTAGTTCAAGGAAGGAGTTAGCCCTTCCAATACCTTGATATAGGACTTTCAGCCTCTAAAACCATTAGATAATACATTTTTTGGTATTTAAACAATCTAGTATATGGTACTTCATTATAACAACCATAGGAAACCAGTGTTAATATATCATCTTCACTACTGTGCTAGAAAATATTTTTCATTGGCTGATGAGTATGTCCCTTTCCCCCTTTTGCTTTTCAGAGGATGAAAAAGGATGACTGTAAAGATGAGATAATTTGTCATCTGGTGAAACCTTATATCAAAAAAGTTTTTGTAACACATCTGTGGATACATTCCAATAATGAAAAGTTATTTGATAGAAGTGTGAACCTGAACCATAGGAGCCTTCAACCAAAGTCAAGGAAGGAATTTAGCAGTAGGAGAAATTCAGTAGGGATAGAAATAATAAAGTTTGCTATTAGTAAGGGGGAAAGGGAGTGGTCCTGATCATTTGGGAAGTGTTAAGAGATTTCCAAAAAAAAAAAACTCCTTAGAAAACAATGAAGAAAATAAAAGAGAAGGTACTGGTTTCAAGAGAAAAACATCCTTCAACCTCCTTTTACTAAATATGAGTAGCTTTCATATACTTGGTATATCATTTTCCATCCCTTCATTTGTAGCATTTTTTTCAATTAACAGTTGGATCTTTCCTTTTTAATTCAGTCAGCCAGTCTGAGCCTTTCAATGGGACCATTTACATTGAGAGTTTTTACTGGTTTTTATAATTTTATTGGTTCTTTTCCTAGTTGGGTTGAGTACTGTTTTTTTCTCTGTTACTCATCTTAGGAATTTGCTGGTATACTGAAGTGAATATGCTTGATTTCTCACTAATTCTATTTATTTATGTTTCTTATCAAATCTCCTCCTTTCTGATCTCTAGTGTTTGTTGTGCCCTGATCTTTTTTTTAAATCTGTTTTGAAATTCAATCTTCTTTCCTCTTAACTTCATCCTTTATTCTCCTCTTTTTCCCTCCCTCCTTCCCATTCAGACTTCAGAACATATTCAGTATGCGAAGGACTATGTGCCATCTTGGGAAGAGATGAAAATACAGAATCATTCATGTCACCATAGGAGCCCATACTGTGACTCCATTGTCATTTTTGTCAAGTAGACTAAAGCAATTATTGAGTCATGACTCTTAAAAATTGGTGCAGTTATGGGTTAGCTGTCGACTAATTTTATTTCCATCTTGTATTTAAAAGAATTTTAACTCAGGCAAATCTGATACCTTCCACAGTCCATTTTCAAGTTTACTGTCAATTGATGGTATTGAGCTAATAGTATTTGCCACCATTACAGGAATGCCTATGCTCCAGTTTATGTGGTTGCCATCCATCTCTGTGGTCTCTGAGCTTTCAACTATTTATTTTGTTTCTCATACAACTTCCATTCTTCCCCAAACTGAGCAATTGGCTCTAATCTAATTGGGTCACTCAAAAATAAAAAAGGATACAAACTAAAACAGTTTTCCCACCACATCTTTTATGAGATTTTTGATTAACCTCTTAGGAAGAAAATGTCAGTGTTTTATGATCAGATACAGGATTACTTTAGAATTGTCTTCCTTAATTTCAGCCAGGGATGACATGTGTCACTGAGATTTTATTCAATCTCCAAACCCATTCAGTTTCCTAGTCAACATCAAGTCAGATCTTCTGTGATTATGGCTGGAAGTAATTCTTGTTGTGTCAAAGCCTCTGGAATGGTTGATAGTCTCAAACATGCTGCTCAGTGTATGTTCCTAATGCATGTATTGTAAGTGTGTTTTGACATTTAGGTTGTTCCAGTAAAAGCATAACCCCTCCTTCATTTTCTCTTCTTCATGTAAGTATGCATGAAAACTCTCTGAAACTAGGAGTATTATTCTTAGTGAGATTCTGTGAGAAGACCTCACTTTAATATCATTTGCAAGAGTAGATGTCAAGTTTTCTTTTTTAAACTCTCATATGTCTTCTCTTTTTCTTTGTACTTATTTGGTAAATATGCACTTTCACATCTGTTCTATTTAACTAAAACAAAATGCCTGTATTATAGCAAAATGACATGGAGATAATATTGAATTTGCTTGTCTACTCACAGAGAAAGCTGTTATAGTAAAAAGGAGAGGATATTAGATGTGATATCAGAGGTGCTGGATTTTCATTGATCTATGTGAATTTGGATGTGTAATTTAAAGCTCTAGAATTCAGTTCCATCATCAATATGCTAAGGCTTTCCTATCCTATTCAGGATAGCTATGAGGTTTAATAAGAGTATGTTATGTTGCAGCTCTGTAAAATTATCAAAGCAATGCAGTCACACAGCTCCATACTACCAGCCTCTACTCCTGGGCCCATGGAAAAAACCCTGTCAAACTCTCATACTCTTTACAACAGCATTGTAAAATAAAATTTCGTAACATCCTTTTTAAAGATGGATCCAAGTGACTTTCAGCATAGTGGAAAGAAGCCTTTATAGAAGAAAAAAGGACAAGTCAGCTAGCAAATAAGTTACAAGACAGGCTTAGAACCAGATCCATGGACAGGAATCCAATTAAGGACAGGGAGAGAAGTGGAGGACCAGGGAGGAATGGGTGGGAATGTTAAAAGGGATGTCATTGAACAAGATATATTGTATTCATAAACTGCCTTATGAAATGGCAATTCTTTTGTACAACTACTTAAAGACACTATTTTTTTTAATTTTATTTTATTTTATTTGTGAACATACTGTACAGAGGGGTTACAATTGCATGGGCAGGATAATGCGTACATTTCTTACCAAGCATTGCAGCCTCC
>NW_012267267.1:9905374-9934384 GCF_000151885.1 Dipodomys ordii | reverse complement strand
TTCCTAACAAATGGGGCAATGTCATTCTTTCTGATGGAGGCATAGAATTCCATTGTGTATATATACCACATTTTCTTGATCCATTCATCTACTGAAGGGCATCTGGGTTGGTTCCATATCTTAGCTATGGTAAAAAATGCTGCAATAAACATAGTTGTGGTGGTAGCTTTAGTTAAAGACACTATTTTTTAAAGAGCCAGATCCATTTGAATTTTAACCTTACATTCTGTCAACTGTCACATTTCCTTATTTTGGATTTGTATCCATCAAGTCTCTTGACTTGAAACAGTGAAGAAGATTAGGTTATATGGTGAAGGTGGCAGCAACAAACCCCACGCAAATCTCGCCCTTAATATTTTTAAATGATGAATGATTTTCAGCCTCATTGAGGATTTTCATTGGGATTCAGAGATGCTGACCAAAGGAGGTTTCAGAGAACAGCAACCTCTCAAGGAGGAGGAAAGGGAAGCTGCACCAAAACTCAAGTGCTTCCAGGCTGTATGAAGTCATGCTAACTGGAAGAGGAAGCACAGTTTAAGGAAGTGCAGACCGGATGGAGTCGGGGTGATTAACATTATCACATACAACAGTAAGAGGATACAAATGAAGAAACAGAAGCCGAAGCAGCTTTAAAATGTTGTAAGGTGAATCATCCCAGAAGCCACATTTTGAAATATAGAATACTGAAGTCTTTAATATACAGTTAGCAGGCTGCAGGCCGCACGTTGTTACAAAGGCCTGCAGCCCCCAAATACATATAACACAACTAGGAAACAGGCTAGAGAGGAAAGATATAACAGAAACAATATCAACAATCCAATTCAGCTCTTTAGAGCTGAATTGGGATGCCATGATAACCCGAGATGAACCAGTAGACAGGACACAGGAGACGATCACAGATACACATGGCATGGTTTAATAGCACCTGGGTTGGTCAGGGCCTAAATAAGATGCGAGTAGGAAAAGTTCCACAGGAAATTCCCAGTCCCAGGCACTAGACTGACAGATTCAGTAACCTATCATCCAAGTCCCCGCCCCTGCCTCCAGGGATCTGAGCATGACCATCACCTGGAAGGCAGGTGATGGGCACGAGTGGGAGTTTTCTTCCCCCAGCTTGTAGACAAGATGTCTGTCCCTACCACCCACCGTGTGACCAATATGTCCCAGACAGACCTGACCTCCTTACTTTAAAATTTTTAAGAGCTTAAAAAGAGTAGGCTCTGGTTGCTCAGCTGGTGGTTCCAAGCCTTTTCCATGGGTTGCCTGGCTGAGGAAGCAGGAAATGCTGAGCAGCTATCAGGCAATGGGAGGAATTTCAGCAAAGCTGCCCAAACACACTTATCTCTCAAACTATGCAGTGTAGACATTTTGTAGGAGAAGCATATGACTCAGAACTGCTTCAGGAAGTAGGACATTCTGCATATAGGTAGGGCTACGAAACCTATTTCTATTAAGAAACACGAGTGTTCTGACAATTTGTGTAGAAGAAGTGTTTCTGCCATGCCCCTTGCAAGAAAATCAGGGCATGGATTTGTGAACTGAAAATATTGATTGACTCACTACAGAATGTTTGATTTCTAAATCATTCCCCTGGTACAGACTTTTGTTTTCAAGACTTTACAAAATCTACTTTGAAGATAGAAAATGTGTTCCAGTAGAAATCCTTAAGGAAGAATGGGTTCATAACACCCTCTTTACATTGCTAAAGGAGCTTTGGTTAAATCCCTCTTCTCTTTTAGGCTGTCATCATTATACGAGGATTTCCATAAGTAAATGTGGGTGATTCTGTTGACTGCCTCCAGAACACATCTTGATACTACTTTTTTTCCCTTAGCTCTAATATTCCTAATTCATGTAATTTCTTGTTTTCCAGACCGACAACCACCAATACTTCTAATACATCCACTTTTTGTCTCATAACCTATTCAGCAGATATAAGATCTTTCCTCTCTTTTCCCACCCCTGTCATTTGCACATGCTACCCTACCCATTTACTTTCTCCTATATGAGATAGCAATTCTTCTTCCCTTGGTTAATAGTTAAAAATTTTTCTCAATAGTCTTTTTTTTATCTTCCTATCTGTATTATATGCCTCCTTTTTAAAATTTTTTCTCATTTGCTTCCATCATGAAGCCTACCCTAACTTGTCATTTATATTCCATCTGTTTATTCTTTTTTCTTAATTTCTGCACTAGAATATCAGCTTCACAAAATCAGAAATTCACTTTGTTTTATCTAACTTATAAGCATAGTACATGGCACACTGAAGGTGCTGAAGAAATATTTATATTATACATAAAGGAGTTGCTGTTAAAAATAATTGAGCTGAGTAAGTGTATCTTTCAGTATCTCAGTGGCACACAATAAATATTAGAACTTTTTCCCTTCCTTTTATCAGTGTGGCCCAGTCAATCTTCACTTCTTCCAATCATTCATTTCACTATAGAAGGTGCACAAGCAGATATCCCAACCACAATCAAGCATTTTAGAAATCCAAATGAAGGGGCTGGGAAGTTGGCTCAGTGGTAGAGCGCTTGCCTTGCATGCCTGAGGCCCTGGGTTCGATTCCTCAGCACCACATAAGCGAAAAGAAAAAAGCTGGAAGTGGCGCTGTGACTCAAGTGGTAGAGTGCTAGCCTTGAGCTGAAGAGCTGAGGGACAGTGCCCAGGCTCAGAGTTCAGGCCCCATGACCAGACGCAAAAAAAAAAAAAGAAATCCAAATGAAAAGGCAAAAGATAGAACAGAAGAAATTGGTCCTGGCTTTGATACATTTGTCTTTTAATACATCGATGGTTTTGTGAGTTATGCACTCACAACAGTACATGACCTTTTGAACACTAACATTTGGAGATAAACCGACAGATATTTTGCTTCTTACTGTCTCTTCCTGTTGTTACATAGCATCTCTAAGCTTGAACAATGGTGTTTCAAGATAATTTTTTATTGCTCTTTTTGTCTTATTAAAGTGATTAATAGTAGATATATAAAAATGAAGAAAGTAGTGATAAAAATTCAGAGAAAGAGAAAACATAATAAAGTTCAAGGTACAAATATTATGTTTACAATGGATTGTTAACATTTAGTTTTTTTTTAATATTCTCAATTGTAATGATACTGTTACAGTTACATGAGTAAGGTACTGAGTTCAATTCCTGTCAAGCATTGTTACCCCCTCCTTTGCTTTTCCCCTACCATATCTTCTCTCCCCACCTCTCCACATAACATTTGATGTTGAGATATAAAATTAAACTGATTGGTATGACTTCATTTACAAAGAAAACGGATGAAGTAAATAGCATAAAATGTTGGAAATTATCATCAGGTATTTTGTCTAAAGGTAAGACATAATTTTGAAATTAAAATCCCTTTCCAAATTTGAGTAGCTTAGATCAGAATGCATCAATGTCCAGAAAACGCTTTAGTAAGACTCACTACAAATATCCTTGCCATTTTCTTTTGTTAATAATGCATATTATTGGTTTCCAAGGACTTTTGTAAGGCTTACAAAAGCCATCAGGATCTTTATCATGAATCTAATTTTATTATTTCTCTTTGTCTCGAGCTGACTTTTCTGAATTATTTTACATTTATTGACTCCAGCAGTAAACTTGCTATTCATTTTGTTTGAAAGAATCTTTGTTTTTTATTCAGTATCTTCACTGTGGAGCACTTTAAGAAGAGGTACCTTTCTACAATTTAGAAATACAGAGTTTGATTAATAGTATAACCATTCACTATTAGAAGGAAAGTTAGGGAATATGAAAATTGTAAAACTAATTTTTACTCAGAAAATTATGAAATGCAAAACTCCCTAATTGCAGGAACTTAGAATGTTCCAAGTGTTTTCTCACAAATAAACCTTTTGTATTTTTCTATCGGCATCTATGTTTGTGTGTACACCTGCCTGTGTGTGAAACTCTTTCTCCCATACTAAGAATTGTTCTCCATAATCCTTTATTCCAGACATGAAGAGTTAGTGGAGGAGCTCTGTGGATAAAGCAAAAACTATATTTGAGCTTATTTCAGTATTTTATTTTATTTTTTTGCTGATCGTGGGGCCTGTACTCTGGGCCTGGGCGCTGTCCCTCAGCTCTTCAGCTCAAGGCTAGTGTCCTGCCACTTGAGCCACAGTGCCACTTCTGTTTTTTTCTGCTTATGTAGTGCTGAGGAATTGAACCCAGGGCCTCGTGCATACAATGAAAGCACTCTATTACTGAGCCATCTTCCCAGCCTTTATTTCAATATTTAATGCTAAGAAAATACTGTAATTCTAGACAGGGCCTTGAGAAACATGTCCCTAAAGATTTCTTTTTTTTTCCAGTTACACATCTAAAGGGTCTATTTGAAAAGGAAAACCAGACTATAGCAAGAATAGAATTGTCAGGAAATATGGGACCCTTCCTTTAGGACCTTACCTTGAGCATTTGAAGAGGTCAAGCTGGATTCTAGAAAAGTATGACAGATATCCTTTCAACTGAACTTACTTAGAATACCACTAATGCCATAGACTTATGACTTGAATAGGTATCAAACTTGACCTGGCATCTCACCTTCATAGATTATTTACTGTTTTTCCCTGGATTCTCTGTCTCCTTTTTTAGGAAGGAGAGACTTAAGTTTAGAAGTCTCTGAAGGAAGTGGATTTTTGTGTCAGAAAATACAAGAAATTTTTTCTAACATTTTATTTATTGTACTATATATTGGTAAACAAAACAAAAGAAAAATTTATGAGATTTTATAGCATCATCCCCCATAATGTAGTATTAAAAAGATTTAAGTTCCATTTAATAGATACCAATTTTATCAAGATCAGAAAACTTACTTTAATCTTTACGTTATTGAATCAAGAACTTTATAATATTCCCCAAACCAAAAATGCTGGCCTAATTGAGAAAATTTTCACAATTCGGATCAAGTGCTCCTGATATATTTTCCCCATTCATATAAAGCTTGCCTCACTGAAACATACTTCTCTGTTTCTGTATAATTTGAAGATGTACAAGGAATGAAGTACATGAAGAATAGTCAAATATACTTGCAAAATTAGTTACACATGGAGCTATGTGTAAGTCTCAAGTCTCAATGAGGATTTTTATCTTTCATATCCTTCAAATATAATAAAAAGCAATGTGAATTGCTATGCACCTAGTTTCACATTAATGGCTAACTTCCATTTTGCAGTGTATTGACTTCATAAGATAACAGTTATTGGATGACCCAGGTGAGGAAAAATGTAATAGATTCTTTCTAAAGCATCAGGAAAACTGTTTTATCACTTTAGCTGTGGCTACAGCTCTAATATAATCCTCAGTAGTATTCTCTGACACTTCTGCTACATTTTGGTGAGCATGGTAAAATTTGTACACATATTTTCTTTCTTTTAAAAAAATATTGTAAAAGTGATGTACAGAGGGGATACAGTTACATAAGTTAAGTACTGAATGCATTACATTTTGAAGTATCATCCTTCCCTCAATTTCTTCCAGTTTTCCTCCTCCCTTCCCCCAAGTTGTATAGTTCATTTTCAATGTAGTGTCTAGTGAGCATCAGCTGAATTGGTTCACCCTTTGTCCCACCATTTCTTCCCTTCCTCAAATTGTATAAACTTATAGACAAGGCTAGTCTTTCCCCAACCTCTTTGGTTTATTCCCTTTTGTCACTGTTTTTGATTTCTGTACCTTTTTTTGTCTTGTATACCAACATTTTATTTCCTAAGATTCTTGAACACAAAGAGTCATGCATCCTGTCAAAAGGTAACCATATCATACATAATTCTAAAACCTTTAGAATACTATAGAAAACAAAACAAGTCTATGGAGTACAATTAGAGATCTTAACACTATCATGCTACTTATTTTATTTGCAAGCATTCACTAATATGTGAGCAGTTCATGACTTTCTTAGCTTGAGTGAGTCTTAGCTAAATAACCTGAAACTTATCTATCAAGGTCTACAGCCATGTGAGAGCATGTCCATGCATTGCTTGGTGTGAAAGTTAACTTGAAATGTTTTTCTAGACAAATGGAGTTCCCCTTTACTTTAAGAAAGAGAAAAACATGTGATCAATAGCCATTTTAGCTTAAATGTGGTGATATATAACCAATTATAACATTATATTTCATTCTAACAATGATACTGTGTATCAGAATTCTCCCCATTTTTACTAATGAGAAAATTAAAGCATGCAACATATAACTGACTATTCTCAGATAAGGCTGATATTCAAACCCAGAACTGGGATCCTTGAAATTACTCCTTTTCTCATTTACTTGGTGACTGAAACCATTTTATGTAGTTAATTCCTGGAATGATGTAAATCTGCTCAAGGACATGCAGGGACAAATCAACCAGTGAAAATAAAGTTTAGCAGACCTGAGCACCCAAGACCTGTGACCATGCACACCTGATTCCTGGAGAAAACCAGTCAGGATCCTAGCCAAATGAGCTAGAGGTAGGTCTGGGCCACAGTCCCACTGGAAACAGCAATGTCAAATGGAAAAATGATATCAAGTCCAGCTGCATAAACGATACCAATCATGTAGACCGTGAGAGATCATTTTAGTGTGGAGAACCCATAAGCAGCCTGGGCCCAGAACTCACATTACAGCAACTGACAAACTCCAGTGTGACTTACTAAATGCCTATTACTATGAAAAATGTTTTAGGCTGATTATCTCAAGTACACTCCCTACGTCAAGAGGGGAGCACAATTACTTGATTGTCATAGTTTAGGATGGCATGTAAATAATGGCATAGTGACAACAGCGATACTCCAAGACACTATGTTGGAAATGAACTTTACAACTTTTGGGGAGAGGAGTTGAAGGCAAGGGGAAATGGGAGAAATGTACTCATTATCTTATTTATGTAGGTATAACCCCTCTGTACATCACCCTTACAATAAAAAAGAGGGAACAGCTTACCCTAAGCAAAAGAAATGTATGTATCACCTGATTTGGAAGAAATAGTTGTATTGTCAAAGTCTGTAGAGTTCATAAGCTTTATAGATGACAATTCGCTTTGTGAAAGCTAAAATGTATTTGTGACTTTAGCTAAAAATTACTATACCACAAAACTGTAAAATTTTATGTAATCACTTAATCTCAATAAAGAAATCTAATAATAATAATGGCTTAGTGCATGCACACTGGAACAAAATTTCTTGGGTCTGTTACCCTTTATCTGTATTTACACTTTCAGTGAACCATTTACTCATTTGTAAACTTAGTAGTGATAATAGTCCTATTTTTCAGGTTGTTAGAAGTATAGAAAGCTTCAGATATACCTGGGTGTGGGAAATTGCTAGGCAAGTATATGATCAATTAAAGAAGAAAATGGAGGGAGGAAGGGAGTCAGAAGGGAGGGAAAGCAGGAGAAAAGGAGGAAGGGGTTAACACTGTTCAACAAGAAATATATTCATTTCCTTACTTGTGTAACTATCACCTTTACAATAAAATTTTTAGAAAGAAGAAAATTGAGTAGCTGTATACATTTATAATAGTAATGTGTGATAGAAACTGGGACTTAAATCTAAAGGATATGAACCCAGAGTCCAAAGTCATAGCATATGTTATACAGAATGTGGGATTAACTGAGTATAGTAAAATAAAAGTCTAGTTCTCTCTTCTTATTTTATTTCATTTTTTCCCATTGGTTTATCCCTGGCAATCTCGGTCTTTGATTCTAGTACCCTCCATCTTGTATGCACATTTATCTGATTGAGGGAAGGGAAGGAAAATAACAAAATTCTGAAAGAAGCACAAAGGATGACCCATTGCAACAATGATACTCACAAGACACAATGTCAGAAATGAACTATACAACTTCGGGGGTGGGAGGGGGAGGAGTGGAGGGAGGGAAGGGATAGTGGGAGAACAATATGGAGTGGGTGACAATGTTAAATGAGAAATGTACCTGACTCATGTAACTGTTACCCCTCTGTACAGCATCTTGACAATAAAATGTAAAAAGTTAAAAGTCATCTGATTAGATATCTGTATTTGCAAATGAAAAAGAGACCTCAGGACTTTTGTCTGGAATGAGACAAGGGAAAATAGACAGCACAATCCCAAGGCTCTTCTTTTCTTTTCTCTCTCATATCAGATTTGCTGTCATTGCAATAGAAATTATGACACAATTCAGAATCACCTTTTCCTTCATCCCTTTCCAATATTTTCTGTATACTTGAAATCTCTAATATTGCATTTATGACTCCTGCTCCATTTTAATCCAACAATATGTAGCACTTACCAGCTTCTGACTGAGCCAAGAATGATAAGCCCTGGGTGTTAGGTCAGAATCTAAAGAATCCTATTGAGCCAGACTCCACCCTTCTGCACAATGACTAATTTTTTAAAAAGCTGAAATAGAATTTTCAAAGACTACTACATCTTTTATTGATGTACTTCCATAAATGAGGTATTGCAAGTGATAAAGATAGTGTTTTCTGTAGTAAGAAGGACTTTATGTTGATGAGATTTTTCTTTTGAACTTGATTCAGAGCAACTTTGAGCAATGCATATGGCTAAATCTGCTCAGTCTCACCAATATATGAGAATGCAAATTTTTAGCCTGAACAAATCAAATCAAGTCATATGATGCTGTGTAAGATCTGTGACCCCATGATCTCAAATCCACTGGATGCACACCAAGTTGGTCTCTTAGTCACTTTTTCTGAGTTTTATATGCATAGACACACACCTGGTAAGCAAAAAACACAGTTTGCATTTGAGAGCAGGTATTTTGTAGTCAGAACCATGCTTCACCATTCAAAAAAAAAAAGAGCAAAATTTCTAGTATGTTATTTTTCACCAAACTGTAGAGGTGTAAGGACAACACTGAGTGCAAGGAGTCACATAGGGGCTTTGGTGCATTTTGTCTTTATCTTTTCTTTTTTAGTACTGGGGATCAAATTCAGAATGTTTTACTTGCTAGGCAAGTACTTTGCGACTGAGCTATATCCCAGCCCAAGGTGCATTTTTTGTATCATTTTTTTTTGTCTCACTGCTACTTGTTTCTTTGAGTTAGGAGAAGTTTTGTTCAGTTTATTTCCAGCTTAGAAAATATAAGAATTGTATCATGGAGTGATACAGTGAGAATAGCATGGAAAGTAGTGTGTGTGTGTGTGTGTGTGTGTGTGTGTGTGTGTGTGTGTGTGTGTGTGTGTATGCTCATTAGCATAGAGACAATAAACTTGAGAAGAAAAAGTTTCTTAGATTTGGCATTTGGGGAAAATGTTTTAACTGATTGGCTATGGTTTACTTACTGATTTTCCTTCTCTATGAATTTTTGAAGGAAATGAGTCTATTTATCCATCTGCTTCCTTAACCCCTGGTTACATGGTTTTAAATTTGTAAAAAAACAAAACAAAACAAAACAATGGATAAATGTTCTTTAAAATGGATTGATTTCTTCTCCATATTTTGCAGCTTAGCAGCAAGTAAAAATGTGTCATTGTGGCAAAGATGACTATGGACTCCAAACCCCTTTTTATCTCTTTGATGAAAATCTATTAGTGATAGAACATTGATTTAATGGGATATTCTGATGAAGGATAAGGTTATAAAAACATACATGTAAAATGGCATGAAAGGCAATATTTATCTTCTTCATTCACTATCAGGAGATATTCCTTGAACATCTTTCATATTTCAGAGAGGGTGGTAGGCAGTGAACATGGTAGTACATATAATAAAATTTTTATCATATGAAAAAATTCAAAGAAATGCTAACATACAAAAATTGCTATTTGTGTTTCTCTGAACTTTGGCATTGTAAATAACATAAAAAACTCAAGTGCCAGTCTGGGAATGTGGCTCCATAGTAGAGTGTTTGCTTTGCATGCATGAGGCCCTGGGTTAGATTCCTCAATACCACATAAACAGAAAAAGCCAAAAGTGGCGCTGTGGCTCAAGTGATGAGCACTAGCCTTGAGCTGAAGAGCTGAGGGACAGCATCCACAACTGACCAAAAAATAAACAAAACAACAACAAAAAACCTCAAGTGCCTACACATGAAGAAATGCTCAATCTCTCTAGCCATAAAAGAAATGCAAGTCAAAACCACCTCACCCCAGTTAGAATGGCTATAATCAAGATCTCTAATAACAACAGATGCTGGAGGGGAACGGACAGAAAAGAACCCTACTTGGTTGGTGGTGGGAGTGTAAACTTGTTCAACCACTTTGGAAAGTAGTATGGAGATTCCTCAAAAGACTCCACATAGAGATCCCCTATGACCCAGCAATCCCACTTTTGGGCATTTACTTAAATGATCACAAACAAGACCATACTAAAGCTACCAGCACAACAATGTTGATTGCAGCATTATTTACCTACCATAGCTAAGATATGGAACCAACCCAGATGCCCCTCAATAGATGAATGGATCAAGAAAATTTGGTATATATACACAATGGAATTCTATGCCTCCATCAGAAAAAATGACATTGCCCCATTTGTTAGGAAATGGAAAGACTTGGAAAAAATTATATGAAGTGAAGTAAGCCAGGCCCAAAGAAACATAGGTCCCATGGTTTCCCTTATTTGCAATAACTAGTATATGTCTGAGACAAGCAGAAAAGGTCAGATAAGTTGGTCTTAGGCGAAATTCCAAGATAAGTATTCAAATGTTTTTCTTTCTTGCGATTGTTTCTAACATATTTATAAGATGATTTCTTTGTTGCTTTGTATGTCCCTCCCCCACGATATAACCCCTGATTTCATTGTATTTGATGTTGGTATAATTTGTGGAGGGGAAGGGAAAAAACAAATCGTTTAAATAGGAATACAGGTGGACCCATTGCCACAATGAGATGTACAAGTCCTTATGTCGAAAGACGAACTTTACAATTTTGGCAGGGGGGAGGGGGGATGGGAAGGGAAGGGAAAGAAAGGGGAAACAAAGGAGGAGGCAACAGTGCTTGATCAGAAATGTACTCATTACCTTGCCCATGTAATTGTAACCCCTCTGTACGGTATTTTCACAATAAGAAAAATGAGATTTACTTTGTTTGTTTGTTTTTATTGTGAAAATACTGTACAGAAGGGTTACAATTAGATGGGCAAGGGTAATGAGTACATTTCTTATCAAGCATTGTAGCCTCCTCATTTGTTTCCCCTTCCCATCCCTTCCCATCCTCCCCCCACCGCGCCCCCCCACCCAATCCTCCCCGCTTCCCTACCCCCAATCCTTCTCCCCCCCCCCACCACCAAAGTTGTAAACTTCGTTTTCAACATAAGTACTTGTACAATCTCATTGTTGCAATGGGTCCCCCTGTTTCCCTATTTAAACGATTTGTTTTTCCTCTTCCCCTCCACAAATTATACCAACATCAAATACAGTAAAAGCAGGGGTTATAGCGTGGGGGAGGGACATACAAAGCAACAAAGAAAACATGTGTTAGAAATAATCACATGAAAGAAAAAAATTAATACATATCTTAGGGTTCATTTCCCTAACATCAACTTATCTGACCTTTTCTGCTTGACTCAGACATATACTAGTTATTGCACATAAGGAAACCATGGGACCTATGTTTCTTTGGGCCTGGCTTACTTCACTTAATATAATTTTTTCCAGGTCTTTCCATTTCCTAACAAATGGGGCATTACTTTGTTTTTAATTAAATTTACTTTAAACAGGTATATGGAAACAAAAATGTTACATACTGACAGCATTGTGTAATATTTCAGTACATATATACAGTATTTAACTTTTAGATTGGTTTAAACATTTTACCTATAAAATAATGGAAATATCTGGGTCTTTAGAATTAGATAAATCTTGGTACTCAAATAACATATGAAGAGTCTGGTGATTCTGTCCTTTTCACTACCTTCTGCAGTATTTTCATGATTAGAAGTGTACTATTTTTGTGGTAGCAAGATGGTCACCAACAGAGAAATTCTGTCACCTGACAGTGAAATTTTGCTGGAAAAAATAATTTGCTTAATTTTACTGATGAAGATATCAATCTAGGTGATTATTTACTCCTGCACATATTACTATGGCCTAA
This sequence comes from Dipodomys ordii, assembly GCF_000151885.1. NCBI lineage: Eukaryota > Metazoa > Chordata > Mammalia > Rodentia > Heteromyidae > Dipodomys > Dipodomys ordii. Next base: position 9,922,367 of record NW_012267267.1, on the reverse strand, counting down.
AGTTGGTTCTAATAAATCTTATGGACTAATATAAAGTAGTTTGAAAAAAAAGATGAAGTATTTCTAGAAACAGGAAACATGAAAGAAGTGACCAAAAATTACAAATGTACTACATATGCTATCCAATTGATTTAAACAACCGTATTCCTACCACAAATAACAGAAATCCATTTCACACTAGCTAAAGCCAATGTGAAATTTGTCTGAAGAATTTTATGAAACCAAGAACATAGCAGGAAGTATAAAGTACAAGGAACTGACATAAGGAAATAAAAATTATACCCCTCACTTTCTCTCTCTCTCTCTCCCTTTCTCTTTCCCTTTACCTCTCCCTTTCTCCCTCCCTCTCTCTCTCTCTCTCTCTCTCTTCTCTCTCTCTCTCTCTCTCTCTCTCTCTCTCTCACACACACACACATACACATCTTTGGGAGATTTTTTATGGTACATCTCTCTCTTCAGTCAAATGCTTCTATGTCCCGGTGTATATGATACCCCTACAATTCATAGTCCTTATTGTATCTGTTTCAACTGCTAAGAAGATAGTGAGATCACATTTTCTCGATTCCAAAATTAATTATCATTATCAGCCAATCAAGTATAGTATGGAGATTGTAGTGGAGACACACTTGGGTATAAGAGTTAAGGTCTGATCAACATACCTGATTCCAAATTCTTTTACTGAAGAACACCTCTGACTTTGGTCTAAAACTTCTTCTTAGTCTTCTAGACTATAGTAAACATTTAAACTACAATGTTAAATAATTCAACAATAATATAAAGATAGGAGGACAGAGACTCTAATAATGAAATTCCTGTATCAAAATCAATGTGACATGTTTGCCATGAAAAAAAAACTAAACAAGTAATTTATTAGAAAATGTTTTTCCATTTCTTATGAATTTATAAACAAATAGGGATAAAGAGAGTAGACATACACAGAGCCACCCCAAAGATTCACAGACTAGCTGGGAGGCAGTGAAGACCACTGTGATTGAAAAATGGTGAAGATAAATGATAATAGGGCATGGTAAGGTCATTACTTTATTTCAGAGAAGAAAACACCTTGTCATATGGAATGTATTCATTTTCTGGACCTGCTCTACCAAAATGCCACAAAGGGCTTAACAGAAACTTAGATCCTCCTCACTGTGGATACTAAGATCAAAATGAGCTAGGTTAGTTTCTGCTGTGATCTCTCCTCTTGGCTTGTATATGGCCCCTTTCTTTCTGTGTCCCATTGCCAATGCAGCCTTGATATGTCTCTGTGGGCTCAGATTTCCTTTACTTTTTATGGGATTAAGCCTTATTCTAAAATACCTTCACTTAACTTCAGTTTTTGGAAGACTCTAGTTCCAAATACAGCCACATTCTGAAACACTGGGAGATTGAGGTTTTAATGTATGCATTTGGCAAGACACAATTCAGCCCATTACAAGGAGGAAGAGAAATTTTCCAGAGCAGTGATTTTAAATGGTCAAGCAGGGCAGGGTATGACCCTGCAGATAGAACAGACCAAACAAAGGAGGAAAGCAAGAAGGAACATGACTAAGCTATGGAATGCTAGTTAGTTTAATGTAGTGAGCTTAGGATACATGTGAGGGTTAGAAACGGGTAAAAACATTAAATAGGAAATATAATTAAGGATTAAATTATAGACAGCTAATCTACGGTGATAAACATTTGTGATGCATCCCAACAAAACTTCCTAAGAAGTCACAGTGATAGTTACGAACTTATTCTTCTGAGCCCATACCTGATATTTAGATATGGAGTAAATTTAACATAAAGGTCATAGTTAAACATTTTAGTGAAAATTATAATACCACTATTTTAAGTTATCAAAATAGAAATGTCATGCAATGCTTTCCTTCAATGCAGTGTCTTTAAAATATTGAAATTATATCTTAATGTAAAGAATTGTAATTTTATTTCTATCTACTGAGAGCTATAATTTTTGTTCCTTTGATTTATAAAAAATAAAGCACAGTTTATGGTTCAATAAAAACATTTATTTCTCTCTGAAGAAAGAGCTTGGAGGAGTGATGCAGGTCAAACAGAACTCCCACACTGTGATTCAGGGATTAAAATAATTTTATCTAAGGTTCTCATCATTGTGGTTAAGTAAAAGTGTCCAACATTTTCACTGAAGGGCTGAATCAACATGAACACCTCCCTCATGATGCTCTTCCCTTGGTGATAAATAGTATCTGATCTTTCCTGGCTGCTGGGTCATGGGCACTGTGATATCCTAAAGAGGTTGGCTATAATTCTGCTTTTGTGGAAAGGTAGATGGGCATATGTACACAGGAGGTATCTTTATCATAGTCCTTTAAGTCATACTAAGGAATTTGGGTTTTTGTACTGAAGATAAGAGCATGACTAAAGGTTTTTATATGGAAATGGAGTAAGTTTTCATTTCAAAATGTAATGTTGGGGGATGGGAAGGTGGCTCTGTGGTAGAGTGCTTGCTTAGTGATGCATGAAGCCCTGGGTTGGATTCCTCAGCACCACATAAACATAAAAGGCCGGAAGTGGCACTGTGGCTTAAGTGGTAGAGCGCTAGCCTTGAGCACAGAGAGGCTCCAGGACAGTGCCCAGGCCCTGAGTTCAAGCCCCAGGACTGGCAAAAAAAAATGTAATGTTGGTCGTATCAAAGGAATGGATTTGTAGAGCAAGATAAGAAGCAAAGAGATCGTATTAAGGAGAAAGTTATGTTAATTTTGACAATTTGGAAATTCTGGTAAGTGGTTGTAAGTTAAACGAATGCTGGTGGAAGAGCAGTAGATGGAAGATTCTGATTCTAGTAGTGCTTTAGAAATAGATGTATCATGCCTATTGGCTGTCTTCTTTGGGGGGACAGGAAGAGGACAATTACAGAAACCCTCGATTCTGGAATTGAAGCTAAAATAAGAAATTTTGGTATCATTAGTAGGAGGAGGGGGCTGGGAAGAAGGCTCTATTCAAAACAGAGTAAGTTTGAGGCCTTCGTGGCTTCCAAATGGCATTTCCAGTGAATTGTATCTGAGTCACATTGTCAGGAAAGAATATGAGATTGAAAATGTAGATTTTTATACCTATTATGTTGGTGATAAGAGGTAATTGAATTCACATGTGGATGAGGTAACCCATGTGACCCATAGATTTATATAATAGCATAAGAATGTTGGTTTGCAATTTCCATCCTTAGTCCAATATAAACCCTCTTAAGTTAAAGAAAAGTGTAAATATATCATGAAATCACCATTTTAGCTATTTTATAAAAAGAAAAAAATCCTCTCAACGATCTGAAATTCAAATACCCTAAGATAAATCATTATAAGATGGTCTTTCTGAACTTGACAGGATGCTATGTGTAAGTATTCCCTTATATGTACCATCATTGAAGGATATAGTACATCACTAACATGCTCTTGAAAATATCTTAGTATATTGACAGAATAAGAGATGATCAATTTCATTTATCTATCTTCTTGTCTAATATGTGGTTTCCTTTTTAATTTTTATTTTTAATTGTTATTTGTAAAGGTGATGTATAGAGAGTTACAGTTACATAAGTCTGGTAAAGAGTACATTTCTTTTTGGACAAATTCACCCCCTCCCTCCCTCCCTCTCTTCCAGTTTTTCCCTTCCAACCCACCCAAAAGTTGTGTAGTTCCTTTTCAACATAGTATCTAGTGAGTACCACTGCTATAGTTGTCCAGTTTCTTTCTTGAAAGCCTGTTCCAACTCTTCTATATATTTATGAATCCCTGTAAACATACTTACCTTTACATTTTTACTAACCTGCTAATTGGAAGACAGACACAAAATAATAATTATTATTAGATTTAAAATAATCACATGAAAGCTGAATTAGAAGCATGAACCAATCCCAATGAAAGAGTCTGTAAAATGACTCAAAAATGCCAAATGACCATCTAACCAAATGTTAGAAAATGGTTGGTATTCAGTAAGGATTACTGTGGTAGTTATAATCACTGAAATAAGTACTTTGGAAAATCCTCCAAATAATGCTATTTTAAAAAATATTTTATCTTTTAATTTCTTTTTTTTTGTCGGTCATGGGGCCTGAACCCTGGGACTCGGCGTTGTCCCTCAGCTCTTCAGCTGAAGGCTAGCGTTCTACCACTTGAGCCTCAGCCCCACTGCCGTTTTTTTCTGCTTATGTGGTGCTGAGGAATCGAACCCAGGGCCTCATGCATGCAAGGCAAGCACTCTACCACTGAGCCACCTTCCCAGCCCCCTCTTTTAATTTCTTGAATGTAGTAATATCATCGAAAGAATGCTGACCATTTTCTCAAATAACACTCTACAACAGAGAAAATATTATTAAAAATAATAATAATTAACAATCTTAATAAGGGTCACCTACAAATTATATTTGTTGATTGCATTAGAACAAAGCTATATCAATATTTTCTCTGTCTAGTGTGCACTGAGTCTCAAGTAAGATAAGTACTGATTCTTAAATGTTGTAGTAGGATTTTATTAGCTCTTTATCTTCTTGGTTCTATTTTCTAATTTTTAATATTATAATTATTATGTATTAACCATATTTTGCTAATATACCCTGTGATCTTACCCCACATTTTTTTCTTCCAAAGAAGATGAGTATAAAAAGCATATAAAAACACAAATTTGTAATTTAGAGAACATAATATTTTGGTTATAGAACTTGGGTTTATCACTTCAAATTTAAAAGCCAATATTTTGTACAAGAGTTAATTTTTATCCAAGTGCTGTTGATACCCACCTGTAACCTTAGCTATTGAGGGAGCTAAGATCTGGACAATCACAGTTCAAAGCTAGTACAGGACTCTCACTGATTAACAAGTTATCCCAAGTAAGATTTCTGGGCCATAGCTCTGTGATAGATAAAGAGATATTTATTATGCACATTAGAACTGACTACAATTTTGAAAATATTTTTAGTCATGATTCAACATTTCAACTGACTCTTTTGATTATTACCTAAAATAAGCATTCTTTTCACATCTGGAAAGTAGCAATATGGTCAACATTAAGCTCTCTGGACACACCTGAAAAGCTAGACATCAAGTAAGCTGAGAAAAAGGAGGTTTATAAAAGCAGATGTCAGATAGTCATTTATGAGTTGTCATTCTGCTATAAAGCACAGGAAAAATAGTTTCCATTTACAGCCCAATAAAGACTTCCATGTCTTTGTACAAAGGCAAACAAGAATGTTCACTTTCTGATTTAATGTCTCTTAAATTTACTTGACATAATTTTGTAACACTTGCTTACATACTACAAAGCATTGGATGAGGTGAGCTGAATATTTAACATACCTCTCCAAGACCTTGCCATAATTCTTCATAAATAAGAATAGATCACATTATTATGTAATATGATTCAGCTCGGCATTAGATAGATTTTCCAGGTGGACTTCACCTAATAAAGTTAGCCATAATCCTGGACATCTTTTTCTGGCTAGTCACAGAAGTTATTAGATCTGAACAGCAAGGAGGATGCAATGCCCAGTGGTTGGTATGAAGATTAAGGAGATCACAAGTTAGGGAAAGTAGGTGACCTTTAAGACAGAAGACCCCATCTGACACAGCAAACAAATGGTATTTAAGTCCTATAATCATGGGAATTGTATTTTTCCAATAATACAAATTGGTTTGGGAAAAAACCTTGAACTCTGCCTTTACCTAGTAGAAAAGCAAGGTGGCTCTCTGGAGTCTTCCTTCTAAGGGTATTCATCTTAATTGTGAGAGCTCCACCCTCACAAATTTCTCATCTTTCAATTGTTGCACTTCTGAAAGCCATCACATTAAGGATTAGGTTTTGATGTACTAAATCATTGCCATGTAAAGTATTTACACAATTTGAAGGGAAATTTGGGTAATTTCTCCCAATCCTTGAGTCAGTGCTCATGAATTTTCTAAGTGAGAGTTATTGGTCAATTAATATAGAGAAGGCATAGCAATGATATTTTCAAAGAATATTCCTTTCTGAAAATAGTATGTAAACAGCTTATTTTGTAATTTTTTAATGTATCATATATATTAGAATATATTTATGGAAAGAAGATTCTTTATTAGGGTTCCTGAGCTAGGGTCCACATATGCATATCAGAAGAGTTCAGAAACCTGTAGGAATGACTCCATATGTATGGTTATGATTGATTTTTTTGTTAAGAAGGCACTCCATAAATTTCTCATCCTCTAGAATATGAGTCTATCAATGCTGTTCTTATCCATCAAAAAGAAAGTAAAAAGCATGGCCTAACAATAATGTTAAAGTACTCACAATCTTCCCAAGATATGTGTTTCATTTGGTTATTAAATTAAGAATGTGTTAGCTGACTTGAATTTTCACCTGTTGCTTTGTTTTTCCATGGTTCCAATCCAAATCTTAGGGAGAAACACCACTCCATTCATTTCCCCTCAAATTTCTCTCCTACTGACTAGCAAGCAGATTGTTGAAGTTCATTGTTCACAGAGACAATGATACCACTTTACTGTTGTCAGGAATAAATGGATACCATGAGAAAATTGTCTAGCCAACAAATGTAGGGTTTTCTTTGTTCCTTATACTAAACAAGGAACAAAGAAAACTAAACAGAAAGCAAATAGAAAAAAATCTGAGTTAGGAAGGATGGAGGGCTGGTAATACACAAGTCAATGAGTAGAAGTGGGTCCTGGTCTTGGGACTAAAAAAACAAACAAACAAAAAAAGAAAGGAAAGTGTGAGAAAAAGAGAGAAAAATAATACAATGAGCCACCTCTAGTTTTGTTATGTGCTTGATCTGGGGTAAGAATAATAACAATAATACCTTCCTATTACCAAGAATAGAAAAATGCACAATGATTCCAAGAAGCTAACTCTCATGTAAAATAACTATTTTTTCCCATTTTCTTCAGGTTTCATAGGGTCTGCAGCTCCTGCTTCCTAAACATCCATCTAATTTATTCTTTAACTGAAGAAGCTGCAAAGGCTATTTTACTAAAAAAACACATTAAAATCTAACTTCCTCTATAGGACACCTATTTTGACCTTATGTTCCCAGTTAGTGATATATTGCAAATTTAAACTTTTTGAATTCTGGAATTGTAGAAATACAACTAGGGTTTGTGTCCTATATTTGTTAAATTGTTTCATTCAGTCACAGGTCTATAAATGTGGCAATCAAGAGTGAAACATTCTCCTGTTTGTTCTCTCCATACCCCCGCTCTTGCCTTACCCACACATGTCTGTTCACATTACAGCTCACACTTAGAGGGCAGACTCCTGACCCCTACAATAGCATTTCTACTGTGTAACAGCACCATATGAATTTGTTCAACTACAGATTGTTTTGTATCATCCCAGGGTGAAACCCAAGAATTTTGTATTTCAAGTTCCCAAGAGATTTTAATGATGCTGAATCTAGCATTACACATATGTATGTGAGAATATATATCTAGAACTAATAATATCAGATTATTTTAATTCACATCCATCCTTACTATTTCTAACTCTTTTGTGTTTTATTTCTTGTATTTCTGGATATATATGTATATATGTATATGTATATACATAAATATATATGCATTTGTTTTTCAAAAATTTGATTTTCTTACCATTGTTTGTGTGTGTATGTGCCAGTTCTGGAGCTTGAAGTCTGGGTCCAGGTACCTTCCCTAAGCTTGTGTGTTCAAGGCTAGTGCTTGAGCCACAGCTCTTCTTCTGGATTTTTGATGATTACTTGGAGATAAGTCCCATGGAATTTACTGCCTGGGAAGGCTTTGAACTGAGATCCTCAAATATCACAGACCTCCTGAGTAGCTAGAGTTACAGGCACAAGCCACCAGTGCCCAGCTTTTCTTGAAATTGAATCCTGACCATGATGAACTTTTCCCTCCTATTAGAAAAGCCCTGTAAGATTTTTGTGATTTTATGTTCCTCAGTTTTCCCACTCATTTTCCATTCTTGTAAGACCTATTACTTTACTAATGTCCCTTTTTTTATAGAGCCTTTGAATTTATTGAAAGTTGCTGCTCTTACCTCATCTCTGCTCCTACAGTTCATTCATTGTGCTTACCAGCATCTGTGTAAGGTTTATTCTAAAATACCCAGAAGCAGGATACAGCACTGGAAATAGTCTTAAATTTTCCCAGTTATTTATGAAGTTCTGTGTTAGTAAACAAACAAACAAACAAACAAACCAGTAAACTGGGCTGGGAAGGTGGCTCAATGGTAGAGCACTTGCCTTGCATGCATGAGGCCCTGGGTTCGATTCCTCAGCACTACATAAGCAAAAAGAAAAAAGCCAGAAGTGGCGCTGTGGCTCAAGCTAGCCTTGAGCTGAAGAGCTGAGGGACAGTGCCCAGGCCCAGAGTTCAGGCCCCATGACCAGACCCAAAAAACAACAACAAAAAAACAGTAAACCAAATGAAAATAATGCTAATGAAATTGATGCGCTGTAGATATAACTTACATACTGAAGCGTCATGTGCAATGTTGAAGATAGGTGAGATCAGTCTAGGTTGTCCCTCCCATGAAGACAAAACTTCAAATCCATTAGGCTAAAAATACACTAAATATTGCTATTTGTTCTTATAAAAACTGAGCAGAGAATGGGGGGATGGAGAGGGAATGCCTCTGTTTAATCTGAATAAGACCAACCAATAAGCTAGTTATGTAGGGGGAAATTTATATTTCTTTTGTATTACAAATGATGCAAGAAATTTTCTCTGATATCCTATAAAGTGAGAAATTAACTCCTAAGTAAGAGTTAATTTTCATTAGGAATTATTAACCACTATGTCTTATTATTTTTGCCTTTAGTGTGTTTTCTCTTTATTCCAGGAGATTCTTTTCCTCAAGTCCAGTTGAAAGATTAAGGAATATTTGCAGGCTCATTGTGAGTTTACTTCTCTCTCTTTATCTCTAAAATATAAAACACATGTAGCCTTGATGATTATTATGTACAAGATGGTGCTGTTTGCTTTGGTGATTAAAGTGTATCTCAACAAGCCAAAAAGAGCAAGTGTACAGTCTTCGGGTTAGAGATCAATTTGAGGAAGTAATCATCCCGACAGCTGACATTATGGCTTGTAATAAACTTGTAATAAACCAACTGGTTCTTGTGAAAATTTTATTGCTTCTGTTGTTATGGCTACTTCTGTCAGGAATCATCTGGAAAGTGTTTTAGAAAGCATGTTTTACATAACTCAAATGATAAGTCATCTTATGTAACTAACATATTTATTTATATCTTCCAATTTACGTTCCAAAATTTCTGGAACGTAATGCTACATGTGGCTTATAGTCCCCTATCTGTAAAGATTCATAAACTTCAATATACTCAATATATGACCATTTTATAATTTAGTAGTTTAAAAGCAATGTGGAGGATGAGAGGGACGCTTTTGCTGATGTGAAATCTAAGCAGGGAGCAACTAAGTTTCCCAAGCACAGACCTTGATTTGAAACTATGGAGTCAGAGGACGTAGGAGATTAAAAGAATTTCAGCTGCCAAAGTACGTTTCCTAAAAAAATAGCCAAATTCCTGAAGTGGATCCAGTCACTTTGAAATATGTGTTTTATTGATGCTGCAGTGATGATATACATTCAACATGTAGTACTAAGAAACACAAGACTGTGGAAAAAATAGAATTCAAAAGGTTAATTTTGATGGTTCACTTTGATCAAAGTTTTGACTAGAATTATTTGTTGATATAATTTTGCCTGGTGGATAATTTAGCACATCGTCTAATATATCCCTTTTTCTAGTAACTAGATATTAAGTTTCCTCATTTTTTTCTTTCTGATGAAACAAGTTGAATAAAATTAAGCTTTCAAGTCACAGTTTTATGCATAAGCCACTTAAAGCAGACAATAAATCCTTGAAAGAAGTTAATAAAACACTTTCCACCTTGATCTTTGATCAGAATTAATATTTATCATAACACTGGATGAAGTATTTCTTAGTCTCAGCAGTTAATTATATTTGACTCTCAATGTTATAAACAGAATTAATAATTTCATCTCACTCCAGTCCTTAGAATAGGCATCATTGAAAACAAGAACAAGGGCTGGGAATGTGGCTATGTGGTAGAGTGCTTGTCTAGCATGCATGAAGCCCTGAGTTCAATTCCTTAATATCATATAAACAGAAAAAGTCAGAAGTGGTGCTGTGGCTCAAGTGTAAGAATGCTAGCTTTGAGCAAAAGAAGCTCAGGAGCAGTGCCCAAGCTCTGAGCTGAAGCCCCAGGACTAGCAAAAAAACAAAACCAAAAAACAAATGTTGTCAAGGATGCAGCAGAAAAGAGTCCTTATATGCACTTAGTAGTATAAGTAAGTAGACAATAAAGACAGTTGCACACCTGTGTTTATTGCAGCAACATTCACAATAGCTAAGCTATGGAAACAACCAATTGCTTCACAATTGGTGAATGGGTTAGGAAAAGGGAGTATTATTTAGCCATAAAAAAGAATATTTTTTTATTTTATTTACAGGAAAATGGATGGAGCTGGTGATCATAATGTTAAACAAAGTAAATTAAGCTCAGAAGGACAAAGTCTGAATGTTTTCCAGATCTAAAATATGTGTGTTGTCTATCTAAATGTGTGTGTTTGTATGTGTGTGTGTGTGTGTGCGCGTGTGTGTGTGTGTGTGTGTGTGCGCGTGTAGGAGAGAGATCTGAAAAATCTTTCCAAAAGTCACATTTGGACTAAGTCTTGAAAAATCTAGGACTTTAAAGAGCTATCTTGAGAATTCAGAACATAGGAACATTGCAGGTGCAGGAGGGGGGACAATAAAACAAATTTCCTTAGGAAACCACAGAGGAAGTGTGAATGTAGTAGAATGGTATGAAGAAATGATCAGTAAGTTCTGGGAAGGAGAATGAGAGCAACAATTATGACTCAGACCTGAAGTAGCAGAATGGAAACTTCAAGGACTAGGTCACTGAAGGCTTTGTACAAGGCACCAGGTGAGCACTGAAGTGTCTGATCAGTTCAGTGGCACAGCCCTGACATTGGTGACCCTTAGCCATTTTACATCGGCTTTGTGCTCCGGCTTTAGCCATCCCTTCATCCCAGCAACTGAAGCTGAACAGTCGGCTTCATCTTTCTGTGTAGATGATGTGATTTCCATGTGAAAATCAAGAGACATTTGAAAATCAACAGGGCAACATAGATGGAAACCCTTCTTTTTTTTTTTTTTTGTCAGTCGTGGGGCTTGAACTCTGGCAACATTGTTCCTGAATTCTTCAGCTCAAGGTTAGTGTTCTACCACTTGAGCCATAACAGTGGTTAGTTGGAGATGGTTAGGTGGTTAGTGGGAGATGGTTAGTTGGAGATGGCTGGTGGTTAGTCTCACAGACTTTCCTGCCCAGGCTGGCTTTCAACTGTGATAATCAGATCTCAGACTCCTGAGTAGCTAGGATTACAGGCATGAGCCACCAGGGCCCAACTGGAAACACATTTTTACACTGAAAAGAGATATCTTTTGTGGATGATGTTTAAGAATTATTTCCTTGCAGTGAATTCACTTCTTTACTTAAAACAATATTTATCCAAATTCATTTACTCAGAACAATCAATATCCATAATGCTTTACCTACTTAATTCACTAGCCTGTCCTACTTGCAGAATTATTCATGTATTTGCCTTTTCTTCTTCCCTTTTGACTCAATTTTCTGGAGACTAAATAAAGCATTAGTTATAACATTGCAAGTTGAAAATACTATTTGTTTCTTCCTCTGTTACCGGTAACTTAAAGGGCAGCAGAGATAAGTGTGCTTCCTTGGGACTTTGGGGGAATTTAGTGGGGATTATCTTCTTACTTGCATTCCAGCTCATAGTCTGATGTAAGCACAGCTCAGAGACCTGGTTTACTGTCAAAGTAATCCTACTTCATACAGTGTGTGTGTGTGTGTGTGTGTGTGTGTGCGCGCGCGCGCATGAGAGAGAGAGAAAGAGAGTATTTGATTAACCAGGGTAGACAAAGATTAAATTATTTAGTCAATATTTTACTAAGTCTTTCAGTTATTACTCATTTTAATTAGTTTATTTTCCTCTTCTTGCCATCCACACATCTAATGTTTTACACAAATTCACTTAAACTATAAGCCAGAATAATGGTTACATCATATTTTTTGAGAAAATTGTACCTAGTTTTCTTCTTTTTAAGACTTGAGGACCTCAAAAAAAAGAAGAAAAAAAGAAGGAAAAATGAATCTTCAGAGAAAAATTATCAGACATAACTTTCTGAAATGCTTTTCAAATTAATGTTTTCATGAACCCATATTGAGATATAACAGCAGAATGCTAGATAAGAACTACACAGGTCTTACAGCTTAAGTACTTTATGTACATGTGTAAAAATGGAGCAAAGAAACTTGATGAGGGTGGTTTGGGAAGGAGAATGGGAATAGGGAGAATGATGAAAAAGATGACTGTGAGGTCCAGGGGAAGATGGCAGAGGAGAAGCTGAAGGCTAAACAACTCTCACATAGGAAGTAGTTTTATTGATAGAGCTCTTGTACATCTCATTGTTGCAATGGGTCAACCTGTATACCTATTTAAACAATTTGTTTTTTCCCTTCAGCCCCCGAAATTATACCAACATCAAATACAGTGAAAACAGGGGCTATACCATGGGGGGAGGAACATACAAAGCAACAAAAAAATCACATGGTACATATAAATATGTTAGAAACAATTGCAAGAAAGAGAAAACCACCTGTGTCCTTATCTTGGGGTTCATTTCACTTAGCATCATCTTATCTGACCTTTTCTGCTTCTCTCAGATATATTCTAGTTATTGCAAAGAGTGGAAACCATAGGACTTATGTTTTTTGGGGGGCCTGGATTACTTCATTTAATATAATTTTTTCCAAGTGTTTCCATTTCCTAACAAAAGGGGTAATGTCATTCTTCTTGATGGAGGCATAGAATTCCATTGTGTATATATACCATATATCATTTCCTTATTTTTACATAATTTTTAAAGGTGTCATTTTTATTTAATTTTTTGTTTTTTTCATTTTTTTTCATTTTTTTAATATCTCTCCTTTCATTCTGTCCTGTCCATTTCCCTCTCTGAGATTAGGACTTGGTTAAATTCACTTTTTCCTTTTACCTCTCCACATCCCTCTAACCCTATTTTTCCCCACAATTCTCCCTAAACCTATTAATTTGTGATCCGCTGAATCCCTCTTTGATGTTCTTAGCCCATTAATCCATAGTTGTTTGATGTTGAGTAAACTGTATCTATTGAACTAAATTGCATCTGCGGCCATATTGACTGTGCAACTACAGGACTTTGATTGATGCTTGCCTTAAAATAGTGTTCTAGCACAAAATTGGTGTTACTTTCATATCAAATGGGCAGAACAAGGTGAGAAACATAAGAAAAATAGCAAGTCTAGGTATATCAACTCTCACTCATGATAATAAAGGATAGAACAGTTAATTAATAATCCAAAAGAGAGTTTCCAAAAATCTCTACAAACACTACTGGTAAACATGGTGAATGAAAAGATTGAAAACCTGCAAAGGACACAGTGTGAACATGATAGGGAGCGAGACAAGGCAAACCAAAGATTAATACAGGAACTTCCTGAGCATGATGAGGCTAACCAAAAATTAATACAGGAATCTCATGAGCATGAGGAAGCTGAACAAAGATTAATACAGGAATTGCATGAGCAGGCTGAGAACATTCAAAGAGAAGCACAGGGATTGCATGAGAAGGATGAGAACAGTAAAAAAGAAATACAGGAATTGTTTGAGTGTGAGGAAGCTAATCAAAGAGTAATACAGGAATTGTGTGAGTGGGATGAGAATAGACAAAGATCAATAGAGGCATTCATGGAATCCAAAAACAGACAGCTGAAGGAATCCAGGGAGACCACAAGGGAATGCTGAATGGAGCTTGATAGAAGGAAAGAGAGTCCAAAGAAATCATAACAAATCAACTAAGGGATTGGAGAATAAACACTGAACACCAAATTAAGGAAGTAAAGAAGTTCATACAAGATCTAAAACAGGGCTGGGAAGGTGGCTCAGTGGTAGAATGCTTGCTTTGCATGCATGAGGCCCTGGGTTCGATTCCTCAGCACCACATAACCAAAAAGTAAAAAGCCGGAAATTGCACTGTGGCTCAAGTGGCAGAGAGCTAGCCTTGAGCTGAAGAGCTGAGGGACAGTGCCAGGCCCAGAGTTCATGCCCCACAACCAGACTCCCCCCAAAAAAAGATCTAAAAAAGCATCTAAAACAAAGCTCCAACAAAGAATTTGGAGCCATCAAAGCCAATCAATTAGAAGGAAAGGAAATAAAAAACAAAGTAAAGTTTGACAGTAGGTTAGACCATGCAGAAGACTGAATCTTTGTGATTGCAGCCAACCTAGATATTATAGAGAAAGAACATACAACTATCCAAGACAAATCCAAGAAATATGACAGATCTATTCAACATTTGGAAGACACAATCAGAAGGCCTAATCTGAGGATAATGGGTGAAGAGGAGCACCTAGGGACAGAAGTTAATGATCTAGAAAATTTATCTAACAGGATCCCAGCAGAGAACTTCCCCAAAATGCAAAAAGATAGGCCTATTCAGATACAAGAAGCTTTTTAGAACCACAAATAGACCAACCAGAACAGGACATCCCACTGTCACATAATAATTATAATCCACACAGGATCTATTAAGATGAAGGAAAGGATCCTTAAAGCTGTCAAGGAGAAAAGACCAATCACTTATAAAAGGAAAAGAATTAGAATAACCTCAGGTTTCTCAACAAAGACAATGTTAGAAAGAGCCTGGAATGATGTATGCCACGCCCTAAAGACAAACAACAATCAACCAAGAATACTGTACCATACCAAACTCTCCTTCATAACTGAAGGTCAAATAAAACTCTTCCATAGCAAAGAAAAACTGAAACAATATATCTCCACCAAACCAGCCCTAAAAAAGATACTTAAAGATGTCCTATACATAGAAAACCAACAAGACCACAATAAAGGCCAAGAAAACGTACCCAAACTGATAATCCAAGAACCATAGGAAGAACCCAGTTGTCACAGCCCCCAAGAAGATGGATAACATGCAAGGAACTACCAAACACCTCTCAGTCCTAACTCTCAAAATTAACGGACTAAACTCAAGAAGATGGATAACATGCAAGGAACTACCAAACACCTCTCAGTCCTAACTCTCAAAATTAACAGACTAAACTCTACAATTAAGCGACATAGACTGTCTAGATGCATTTAAAAGCAAGATCCTTCTATCTCCTGCCTTCAATAATAACACCTTGCCCATGAAAACAAACATATTTTGGGTCCGGTCGTGGGGCCTGAACTCTGAACCTGGGTGCTGTCCCTCAGCTCTTCAGCTCAAGGCTAGCACTTTACCACTTGAGCCACAGTGCCACTTCCGGCTTTTTTTCTTTTTGCTTATGTGTTGCTGGGGAATCAAGCCCAGGGCCTCAGGCATGCAAAGCAAGACTAATATCAGATAAAATAGACTTCAAATTAAAATTAGTGAGAAGGGATAAAGAAGGTTGCTACATACTAATTAAGGGATCTCTCCTTCAGGAGGATATTACAATTCTAAATATCTATTCACCAAACAACAGAGCACCCAAATTTATACAAGAAACACTATTTTCCCTCAAATCTCACATAGATCCATACACATTAAATGTTGGGGACTTTAATACACCACTATCCCCACTAGATAGATCAACCCAGCAAAAACTCAACAGAGAAACCGCAGACCTAAACAACTGCATAGATCAACTAGATTTACCAGACATTAACCAAATATTTCACCCAGCAGCATCAGATTAAACATTTTTCTTACTAGCCCCTGGAACATTTTCCAACATAGACCACATTTTAGGTCACAAAGCAAACTTGTGCAAATTCAGAAACATTGAAGTTATACCCTGCATTCTCTCACAAGGGAATAAAATTAGAACTCAACACAAAAAGCCACCAAATGAAGTCTTGTAACACATGGAGGCTGAACAATACACTGTTGAATCACCAGAGGGTCATGGAAGAGATTAGAAAGGAAACTCAAATGTTCATGAAATTCAACAAAAATGAACACACAAATTACCAGATCCTTTGGAACACAGCAAAGTCAGTACTCAGAGGCAAGTTTATAGCTCTGAGTTCCTATATCAACATATTGGAGAGATCTGGAACAAACAATTTAATGAGACATCTGAACCTTCTTGAAAAAAGCAGCAAGCTAAACCCCAAACCAGTAGATGGAAATGAATAATTAAAATTAAATCAGAACTTAATTAACTAGAATCCAAAAAACATACAAAGAATCAACAAAACAAAGGGTTGGTTCTTTGAAAAAAATAACAAAATTGACAGACCCTTAGCAAATCTTAGCAGAAAAAGAAGAGAACACACCCAAATAAATAAACTCAGAGATGAGAATGGAAACATCGCCACAGAAACAACCATGATTCAGAACATTATAAGGAAATACTCCTCAAACCGTTATGCTAATAAGTTTGAGAACTTGGCAGAAATGGATGATTTCCTAGCAAATATCGACATGCCAAAATTAAGCCAAGATGAGTTAAACCATCTTAACAGGCCCATATCAAGCATTGAAATAGAAACAGCAATAAGAGACTCCCCATCTAAGAAAAGCCCAGGACTGGATGTATTTACAGAAGAATTGTACAAGGCCTTCAAAGCAGAACTCACACCAGTACTACTCCAACTCTTCAATGAAATTGAAAGAGAAAGTTCACTACTGAACTCTTTCTATGAAGCCATCATAACCTTTATCCAAAACCAGGTAGGGACTCATCAAAAAAACTATAGACCCATTTCTTTGATGAACATCGATGCAAAACTTCTCAACAAAATTTTGGCAATCAACTTCAACAATTCATCCAAAAAATCATACACCAAGATCAAACAGGATTCATTTCAAAGATGCAAAGCTGTTTCAATATACGCAAATCAATTAATATAATTCATCACATCAACA
>NW_012267267.1:9902850-9903208 GCF_000151885.1 Dipodomys ordii | reverse complement strand
TGGCAAACATGATAAATGAGAAGTTTGATAACTTACAAAGGACTCTGTATGAGCGTGATAGGGAGAGAGAGGAGGCATCCCAAAATTTTATGCAGGAATATCATAAGCGTGAGGAAGCTACTCAAAAACTGATACAAGATTTGCGTGAACAACTAGAGAATACCCAAAGAGAAAGGAGGAATGGCGTGAGCAGGCTGAGAACACTCAAATAGAACTGCAGGAATCCCACGAACGGGAGGAAAGAGAAGTGCAGGAATCCCACAAACGGGTGGAAGCTAATCAAAGAGTAATACAGGAATTGAGAGACCAGGTAGAGAATACACAAAGATCACTAAAGGCATTCATGGAATCCATTAAC
>NW_012267267.1:9896435-9898228 GCF_000151885.1 Dipodomys ordii | reverse complement strand
TTATCCTGCCCATGTAATTGTAACTCCTCTGTACAGCATGTTCACAAATAAAATAAAATTTAAAAAAAAAGAAAAAGAAAAAGCTGGAAAGGAGCCTGTGGCTCAAGCACTAGCCTTGAGCAAAATTTTAAGCTCAGTGTCCAGGCCCTGAGTTCAAGCCCAAGGACCAGAACAAAAGAAAAAAGGAAACAAAGAAACCCAATCTCAAAAAATAAAGTTAATTAAAAAATTTTTAAAGTTCATTCATTTAAACAGATATGAACAGGGCTGAGGATAAAGTGTGGAGAAGGGTAAATGCCTAGGATAAGAGAGGCTCTGGTTGAGACTTAGCACCACAATAAATAAGTAAATAAATAAGGTATGACTTAAATGAAGAATCCTGGAGCTTAAGAACATTATGAAGTAAAAATTATTATTAAAGCACAAAAAAAAGATAAACCTACAGCCAGCATTATACTTAATGGTGAAAAACTAAAGCCATTTCCTCTAAACTCAGGAATGAGACAAGAATGTCTACTCTCTCCACTTCTTTTAAATTTAGTATTAGAATGCTTAGCTAGAGCAATAAGGCAAGATGCAAACATAAAGGGTATGCAAATGTAAAACTCTCCCTCTTTGCAGATGGCATGATCTTGTATTTAAAGAATCCCAGGGATTATACTCTCAAATTACTCAAGCTGATTCGAGACTTTGGCAAAGAAGCAGGGCATAAAATTAACCCTCAAAAATCAATGGTTTTTCTGTATGCCAACAATGAGAAGAGCATGGCTGAAATCAGGAAAGCAACTACTTTTGTAATAGCCCACAAAAAATAAAATGCCTAGGAATTAACTTAAGAAAAGAAAGAATTCTGTGACTAAAACTTTAAAAACCTGCAAAAGGATATCAAAGCAGAACTTAGGAAGTGAGGGAAAAAAACTGCCCATGCTCCTTGATTAGAAGGATCAACATCGTGAAAATGGCAATACTTCCCAAGGCTCTCTACAAATTCAATGCAATACCTATCAATATTCCATGTTCATTCTTCAATGAAATAGAAGAAGCAATCTAAAAATTCATATGGAACAATAAAAGATCCCAAATAGCAAAAATGATCCTTAACAGAAAGAACAGTGAAGGAGGAATATTTATACCAAATTTTAAACTCTACTATAAAGCCATAGTATTCAACACTGCTTGGTACTGACACAAGAGGAGACCTCAGGACCAGTGGAATAGAACTGAAGACCCAGAAATGAACCCACAAACCTACAGCCACCTAATCTTCAATAAGGGAGCTAAAGAAATAGAATGGAAAAAAGACAGCTTCTTCAGTAAATGGTGGCAGCAAAATTGATTAATCACCTGTAGAAAACTAAAGCTAGATCTTTATATATCACCCTGCACCAGAATCAACTCCAAATGGATCAAAGACCTCAAAGTCAAAGCAGACACCCTGAAAACATTACAGGAAGGAATAGGAGAAACCCTAGGGCTCCATGGCACAGGCCAAAATTTTCTTAGTAGAGACCCAGAAACAAGATTAATAGAACACCCACGGATTGGGAGATCTTCACTAGCAATACAACAGACAAGGGTCTCATATCTAAAATATACCCGGAACTCAAAAAAATTAAATCCCCCAACAACAAATCCTCAAAGAAACAACTGCCCAATAAAAAAGTGGGCTAAAGACTTAAAGAGAAACTTCTCTGAAGAGGAAATAAGAACGGCCAATAGACATATGAAGAAATGCTCAACCTCTCTAGCCATAAAAGAAATGCAAATCAAAACAACATTGAGATTCCACCTCA
>NW_012267267.1:9880698-9896349 GCF_000151885.1 Dipodomys ordii | reverse complement strand
ATATATATATGTATATATATATGTATATATATATACAATGGAATTCTATGCCTCCATCAGCAAGAATGACATTGCCCCATTTGTTAGGAAATGGAAAGACCTGGAAAAAAATTATACTAAGTGAAGTAAGCCAGGCCTAAAGAACATAGATCTTATGGTTTCCCTTATTTGCAATAGTTAGTATGTATCTGGGACAAGTAGAAAAGGTCAAACGCTATGTACATATGACCAGATAAGATGATGTTTCACGAAATGAACCACAACATAGGGACACAAGTGGTTTTTTCTTTCTTGCTATTGTTTCTAATGTATTTATAAGGTTTTTATAAGATTTTTTGTTGCCTTTTATGTTCCTTCCTTATGGATAATCCCTGTTTTCACTGTATTTGATATTGGTGTAATTTGGGGAGAGGAAGGGAAAAAACAAAATGTTTAAATAGGAATACAGGTTGACCCATTGTAACAATGAGATGTACAAGACAGTATGTTGAAAAATGAACTTTACAATTTAGGTGGGGGCGGGGAAGGGGATTGTATTTGTGGAGGTGGGAGAGAAATGATGGTAGGGGAGAAACAAAGGAGGAGGCAACAATGCTTGACAAGAAATGTACTCATTACCTTGCTCATATAATTGTAACCACTGTGTACAGTATTTTCACAGTAAAAACTTATTAAAAATAAATACACAAATAAATATGTGGAATATTACAAGCATATAAATATAATATTTATATATATTAAAAAAGAGATGACTGTGCTCAAGATATACTACATACATAGACATATTAAGATGGCCCTCTACCTTGTAAAAATACTAATTGATGCTAATAAAAAAAGAAAAGTAGAGAAAATTCCTTTGAAAGTGGATATCATAGAAGTGAGGAATCAAAATATAGCTGTGTCTATTCTTTACTGATATTTATTTCATAACTTTGGATTCATCATTAAGAGTGCCAAAAGGATCATGTTCCCTACAACAGAACAAAGTATTTTATATACAATACCAATTGAAAGCTCTAGTTTGTAGCTTCATTGAGAAATAAAGCTCAATAAAAATCTCTGTCCTGTGGTGCTTTCACAGTTTAAAGCTGCTAGTATATATTTTCTTTAAATCAACCTTAGAATTCAGTTATATAATTATGTATTAAGAAATAAAATTATTTATGACTAGAAGGCTAATAAATCAGTGTAAATTTCTAGATTTTTCCATGGAAAAGCTATGGCAATTCATCTAATTATAGCTTATCTAACATAGGACATATGAAGAAAAATATTTTTTCCTGCTTCTAATACTTTCTTGTCCCAGAATACCAAACATCTTATGTATATGTTCATTCATGCTTTAAAACATTAATGACCAATGTGATATTTTAAACTCTACCAATGTGATTTATCTTTTTACTTCAAACAATTCTTTTTAAAAAAAATCAAATTAGATCCCATGAAAACTGTAGCATTTTCATACTTAAAGATTTAGTCTACTTAAGTAACACTATAAAGACATTTTTATCCCAGAAACCAAATGATAAGAATTTCTTTAATGAATTTTTGGTTTAATGTTATAAATTCAAAGTAGAATAGTTTTTATTCAGTTTATAGCCTAGTGCTTGAGACTTAATAGGGATATATATATATATATATATATATTCATTATATGAAATGATGAATAGACTTGTTACAAACAGAAGTTTTTTAATAATCAAATTTTAGAACTATAACCTTTAAGTATTAGAGGTACAGGACCCTACAGAATATGGATAGATTAAAAATTACATTGTGTCTAGGGGTTGAAGGTAATATGCCACTAACCATTATAAGTAGCTCTAGCATGCTTGGGAGCATAACTAGAAAACTACTGGGTTAGAAGACAGAGCAAGCAACAAAGAACTCAGACATCTACCTAGTTGACAGGTTTAGATCTTTCATAGCTTCTTTGTGTCCCAATGTTTGTTTCATTTGAATTACCTGAAGTCACTATCAACCACAGTCTACTTGACTCTCTGAATACACAGATACAACTTTCAACATTATACTTGACTGTGTTTTTATCATAGGTCAATTTTAAAAATGCAATATCATGTATTATACATCTTTAAGTTTAGTAAAAAGACTTGCTGAGTGCTACAAGCAATTTTTTTCTGAGAAGAATGATTAAAAGTGGTAGAAGGCCAATGATTTATAGTATAAACATTATTCTTAGACTTAGCTCCAAATTCTCTTTTATCTCTATTATTTCTCAACAAGCTTTCTATGCTCCTGTTTCTGTGAGTTTCTATTGCATACATACGTATTATAACACATTCCAGATTGAGTGGTTGTTTATTTGATGTCAGTATTGTCACACAGGATTGCTAGTCAAAAGCAGAGTAGCCAGCATTCACTTTTATATCCATGTACCTACCCAGTGGGAGCACATAGTAAGAAAAGATAAAATATCTACAGATCATATTAAACAAAATCAACTAAAATTAAGACTTTTATATTAGCCACGTGACAGAAATTCTCTACAAAGTAGTTTTCCCCTCCAGGGCACCTGCACCTCCTTCCCTGTGTTTCACTGCCTCAGAGGTATGCATTCCCCTGGCACTTTTGAATTTCATTGGTCAAAGAATTAAAGAAATGCAGGTAGTACACAGCTGAAAGCCTAATCATCATGAACAAGTGTAAGGAGAGAAGATAAGATCCTAGTACCAATGGTATGTGCTGCAGTTCAACTTGCTTCCCTCAAACTATCCACACAAACTGATGACCAGGCCTTTTTCCTGAAGCTCTGCCTACAGTTATTGAGAACTTCCCCTCACGGATGTCTATGGTCTCAGCTTACTGGGACTGTATTACATAAGCCATCTACCAAGTCGGATGATAGATTGAGCCCAGCCATCTGTGAAGCAGATGTTTATTTCATCCTGTGACAGATGTTTACAGAAACCTTCTGTTCAGTCATAGGTGGGACCGGAGAGAGAGGGATTGGTTTAATAAGTTAGGAAGTACATGGGCCTGTGCTGGCTGATGTGATTTAGTTGTGCCCTCTGGACATGCTCATGCCTGTCACAAATGCCCCATTTATTGTATAATGGTTACTGCTGCACCTACCCAACTTAATGATTCAGAGGTTCTGGCAATAAATAGCTCATAATGAACAGCCGATCACGTAAGTGTTTGATGTCCCAGTCTAGTAGTATAACCAAGCTGCACTCTTTTTTAAATGGTAATAGTTCTTTGAAGTCTTTTGTAATCACATCCTGTCCTGATTGCTAGCTGAACTTGTCATGTTCGTGTTCAGTATCCTAGTGACACTAGCAGCCACCAGCCTACTCTAAAGTCCTCATACATCCCACTGTTCCCTTAGCTCTTATACTCTGAAGAGATGACATAAGCTAGCACAAATTCTTCATTCTATATTTCCGGAGATGGCGGTACTTGGAAGTCAGTCCAGCATGCACTGCAGGGACACAGGCCAGGAGCATGAATAAACCCTGTTGATGTCTCTCACCACAGAAGTCCATAAGCAAATTCTCTTTGCTTGCCCATATTTCTGTCTATCTATTGGCCATTTTTCTAGTGATTGTTAAAATTATTTTTCCACTAACGAAATTACCCTTTTGTCAAATGACTTAAAACTTCTTGTTTCTGTATTTGTCCTTTTTGTTATATAAGGTATTTTTGACTTCATATTACATAGCTATAAGTTTTCATCTTTTATTTAATACTTCTCTTTTAAATGGCTTGCTTATAACAATTTTCTCATTAATTATAAAAATAATTCTTCTCTGTTTTCTTCTACTAACTCTAATTATTTTGTTTTATTTACTCATTTTTTTAATGTCACTGGGGTTTGAACTCAGGGCTTTGTGCTTGCTAGCCCAGATATTCTACTACTTAAGCCATACCTCTAGCCCTTTCTGCTCTGGTTATTTTTTTGAGATAGAATCTTGCTTTTAATCCAGGCAAGGAGCCTCCTATTTGTATTTCTCTGCTGTATCAGGGATAATAGATGAATGCCACCATACCCAACCTTTTACTGTTGAGAGAGGAGGGACTTATGAAATATTTTCCAGTGTGGCCTTGAAAACAATATCTTTGCTTTCTGGATAGCTAGGATTACAGGACTGATCACTGGTGCCTGACTTAATCATTTTATTTTTATTATTTATATTATTATATCCCTTGCTGACTGCTAACACCCTGGAAAGCAAATTTCCAGAAAATGTAAAAAAATAAACTCTTTCTCACTATATATACCTTCCTTTCTTTCCTACCTTTCTTTCTAGCCTAAATATATAATGAAATAGCTGATATATAATAGGTGTTCAATCAATTTTTGCTTACTCTCAGAACAAATAGACTATATAGACTTGTCCTTTTATAAAACAAATTTTAGAAATATTTTTAATTTGCAGAAAGCCTGTGAAGAGAATTCAGCTTCTGACGCACCCCATACTCACTTCCCCCATTTTTACTGTCTTACATAAGAATGTACATTTGTTACAGTTAATTAACCAGCATTGATATGCTTTAAGTTGAAAAAAACATGTTTTACTTAAATATCCTTTCTTTTTAACCTCCTGACCTTTTCTTATTCCAGGATTCCCACTCAGACTATCACATATTTAGTTATCATTGCTCCACAGACTACTCAAGGTAGCGGCAGTACCTGAAATGCTTTGTTCAGGATGACCCTGGGAGTTTTAAGGGGTACTTGTCATGTGTTTTGTAGATCAGCTTCCTTCTGAAATTGCTGTTTTTCTCATGATTTGACTAGAGCTATGGGTCTGAGGAAGAAAAGCACACAGGTAACATGCCGTTTTCATCTCATTGCACTGGGGACACATGTTATCAATATGACTTAGCACTGCTGCTTTCAACATTAGTCAGATCCTAAGGTAATGCTTATCAACTTTATCCATTAATTTATCTTTCCCTCTCACTGTCTTCATTGCACTTTTTGAGAGGAAGTATCTTTGCATAACCCAACTTCTAGGAGTAGAGCATGATACCCACCACCTTGAGGGTAGTAGAACTACCTAACTTATTTAAATTTCTGCTCAAGATGTCTATTCTTCACCTGTATTCTTCACCTGTATTTATTTACTCAATCCTTTTTTAGATGTAAGTATAAACTCATGGATATTTATTATGGTGTTATAATATAATAATATTACTTTATTTATTTTGTTGCCCAAAATACCCCTCAACTATCCACTGGGAGCCTTTCAGTTTAGTGATGTATTCCTTTGATGTATTTCCATGATTGTGTGTGTGTGTGCATGTGCACACATGCATATACATTGGTCTTGGTTGTTTTCTAATTTTCTACTTTCTCCATTACAAGATATTCCAGGTTTGTCCTGTACATACCCTGACCCTGTCCTAGAATGAATTTCTTTGTTCTTTTTATTGGAAAACAGCCTTAGAACCTAAAATCTGGGCTGTGGACTTACCCACTACTGTTGGAATTGGACTTCTTTTAAGCATACAATCAAAACCAATACAATCTCATTTACTTAACCATTTTGTATGATAATTCAGAATATACTGGCTTTTTACTAATTTTTAAATTTATTTGGACAAAATAATCTCTGATGACTAATACTCTTTTTACAACTTTTTAATAGGCTCAAGTATTCTCTTCATAGTTATAATCAGGTTGTTACAATAGCCCAATATGGACATGACAAGAAGCTTTTTAGAGATGAATGCATGTGTTTTGAAAATGGCATTTTATTTCTTAGGAAAAAGAAGTACTTGTTTGGTATTCTACTCTTCTAATCCTTTTGAGACCATAGGATATAGACAAAAAAGGCTGAGCTAGGTCCTGAGATGCATTGAAGGGTAAAGGTAATTTTCATAACTAAAATGAACATTTGAACTTCTTCACCACTGTGAGTAGTAAGATTTTGTCATTATAGGGACCTATCATTCAATGCCCATAATTGTCCTTAACAATAAAAGTTGTGTCTTGTGACTCTAATCCAACTTGCTAAGCACAGGAAACACATTTGACATTTTCCTAGGGCATTGATTAATGCAGCAGCACACAGCTTCATAGTTGATGTGAATAATTATACTCCTTGAAAACCTATTAACTTTATAAGAAATAAGTTTAATAAAATGATTCTATTTGGAGGTATCTACATTCACAACACAGGAGCCATGTTTCTACTTGACTTCATTTCAAATTAAGAAAGTACAATCTGGAAACAATTTTTTTAAATACCTGTAATCTGTAACTCCCTGATTTCCTTTTTTCTTTTGGCTTTCCAATGATTTTGTAGATACCAAAAGGAATGGGAGAAAATAAAATAGCATAAATGTATTCTTCCATTTGACATACATTTAATTCAGTTCTTACATTCTCAGTTCACTATTATTATTTATAGTTTAAAGCTGAGGAAACATGAATTTGGAGAGGTTGAATCACTTGCCTGAGAATACACAATTTACAAAATATATTTTTATTTCATGGAATTTATGCCCAGATTAATTTACTGCAAAGCTCACCTTTCTCCCTTCCAGTAAAGATTCCCAAAACTGCCCACAAGCTTAAGAATACTTTGTGGTAATTTTTTTTAATTGTGAAAATACCGTACAGAGGAGTTACAATTACATGGGCAAGGTAATGAGTACATTTCTTATCAAGCATTGTTGCCTCCTCCTTTGTTTCCCCTTCCCATCCCTTCCCATCTCCCCCCCTACCACCAATCCCCCCTCCCCCCCCAATTCCTCCACCCCTGCCAAAGTTGTAAAGTTCGTTTTTCAACATAACGTCTTGCACATCTCATTGTTGCAAGGGATCCACCTGTACCCTTATTTAAACAATTTGTTTTTTCCCTGCCCCTCCACAAATTATACCAACATCAAATACAGTGAAAACAGGGGTTATACTGTGGGGGAGGGACAAAGCAACAAAGAAATCATCTTATAAATATGTTAGAAACAATCACAAGAAAGAAAAAATATTTGGATACTTATCTTCGGGTTCATTTTGCCTAACAGCAACTTATCTGACCTTTTCTGCTTGTCTCAGCCAGATACTAGTTGCAAGTAAGGGGAACCATGTGGTGATTTTTTTTAAATAATGCTGTTTGCTTGGTAATGGCACAGGAATAGGCTTGAGGACTAATGAAATAGAAATGAAAACCCAGAAATTTTCCCACAGACCTATGGCCACCTAATCTTTGATAAGGGAGCCAAAGTCATCAGATGGAAGAAAGCCTCCTCAACAAATGGTGCAGGCAGAATTGGCTATACACATGGAGAAAATTGAAACCAGATCCTTATATATCACCCTGCAGCAGAATCAACTCTAACCTCAAAGTAAGAGCAGATACCCTGAAGGGATAGAAGATAGTCTAGGGCTCCTTGGCATGGGCTGAAACTTCCTATATAAGATACAGAAACACAACAAATCAAAGAAAGGCTGGATAAACAGGATTGCATTAAACTACTGAGCTTCTCCATGGCAAAAGACATAGCTAGTGAGATAAATAGAAAGTCCACAGACTGAGAGAAGATCTTCACTAGCTACATAAAGGGCATGGCAAAGGACATAGCTAATGAGATAAATAGAAAGTCCACAGACTGGGAGAAGATCTTCACTATCTAACTCACAGACGAGGGCCTCATATCTAAAATATACCCAGAGCTCAAAAAATTAAACCCTCCCCCAAAACAAATCCTCAAAGAAACAACCACCCCATTAATAAATGGGCTAAAGAATTAAAAAGAGACTTCTCTGGAGAGGAAATAAGAATGGCCAATAGACACATGAAGAAATGTTCAATATCTCTGGCTATAAAAGAAATGCAAGTCAAAACTACATTGAGGAAAAAAACTATCCACCTCACCCCAGTTAGAAAGACCACTATCAAGAAAACAAGTAATAACAGACTGAACCTGGGTACTAAATCCTATAGGAAGACATCTCTGATTCCTGGAGTGAATTATATGTACTGGATGTTACCATAGAATTTGATTTCCCTCCTCCACCTGAACTCAATACATTGCATTGCAATTGTGTGTCCAATTGTCTTTGTTTCTCATTAAACAGACAGTATCAATGCTATGTCTATTTAATAAACATTTGTTGGATGTATCCATGGGCTATTTCTGAGCCAGAATCTTCCTTGAATATTTTCACGTATTTATTGCAACAATAACTACCTATATACTCTTTGAATGGATTCTTTCTCTGTGCTTCAGTTTCCTCATCTTTAAAATAGAATCAATACTAATATATGTATATGTATATATACATCTTAGAGCTAATGTAGCTAAACTTATAGAGATTTTTCAGTATTAAATGAATTACTATATAAAGCACATAAAATGGTGATCATATTATTGTTAGCACCATGCTAACAATAATATTCCATCTCATAGTCCTTATTTCCTCTAAGATCTCTAAGAAAGAGATTCTATTTTACTTTCCTAACAGACTTATTAAATCAAATGCTTTGTTGTTTGCTAAAAAAAAAAAAGATCTGAGGGAAACATGTCTCACTGTCATTAAATCCCTCTTATGTAGCCTGGAAGGAGAAAGGGGAGGGGGATGAGTTCTCAGGAGCAATGAGTGATGACGGGTGTTTGATGAAACACACACACACACACACACACACACACACACACACAGAGCAAGGTGTCTTGAGATCATTCAAAAAAAAAAAAATGAATGACCTTGAGGTCATTCATTGGGATTACAAGAACTAGTAACATTCCTAAAAGCAAACACAAAAATAGAGACTTGTCATACAGTAGCTATATTAGCTTCCTACAACTGCCATTCACTACAAACTAGGAAACAAAAACAGGCCTTGTCTCACAATTCAGGAAGCCAGCACTGGGACACCAAGGTGTCATTGTGGTTGACAGCTGTCACATAGTCCCTACAAAAGAACTATAAAACATAGTCTGTCCCTTATCTCTGTTAGGTTCTGGTGGCTGGCTGGCATTCTTGGGCATTCTCTTAGTATCTTCATTTTAATGCCCTCTGTTTCTTTTTTGTACTTTTTTATTGTAAAAATGCTGTATAGAGGGTTACAGTCATGAGCAAGGTAATAAGTACATTTCCTATTGAGCATTGTTGTCCCCTCCTTTGTTTTCCCCTTACCATCCCTTCCCTCCCACCTCCACAACTACACTTCCCACTCCTCCCCCTTTAACCTCCCCCCCCACCTGCCTAAATTGTAAAGTTTTGTACATCTCATTGTTACAATGGGTCAACCTGTATCCTTATTTAAGTATTTTGTTATTCCTTCCCCCTCCTCCCCCCCAAAAAAATAGGGAAATATATATACAAGGTGCAGGGCATCAACATCAAATGCAGTGAAACCAGGGGGAGGAACATACAAAAAAACAAAAAAATTACATGGTACATTATAAATACATTAGAAACACTAGCAAGAAAGAAAAAAGATATTTGTGTCCCTATCTTGGGATTCGTTTTGCTTAACATCATCTTATATAGTCATATGTACATGGCTTTTGGCCTTTTCTGCTTGTCCTACACAAGTACTAGTTATTGCAAATAAGGGAAACCATGGGCCCTATGTTTCTTTGGGCCTGGCTTACTTCACTTAATATAAGTTTTTCCAGGTCTTTCCATTTCCTAACAAATGGGGCAATGTCATTTTTTCTGATGGAGGCATAGAATTCCATTGTGTATATATACCACATTTTCTTGATCCATTCATCTACTGAGGGGCATCTGGGTTGCTTCCATATCTTAGCTATGATAAATAATGTTGTGATAAACATAGTTGTGAATGTCCTCTGTTTATATGTCTCCCTATATCCAAATTTCCCTCTTTTTTATTAAGATGGCAATCTTAGATGAGGACCACTCTAGAGATCTCATTTTAACTTAATCACCACAGAAGCTGTGTTTCCAAATAAGCTCTTATTTACAAGTATTAGAGATTAAGACTTCAATAGTTTTGGAAGAGACATAATTTAATGTTCCATAGTAGACCGTTTATTGTCAATAGCACTATGAAAAACTGCATCCTTCTGCCTTTGCATTTCAAAAAGAGTTTTTTCTTAATTCTACAAATTTTAAGAATATTTCCATTTCTCTTCAAAAGGCAATCTTTCACGCAGAGTAGCTAGGCCCATACAAGCTGGACACATGCACAGAATCTGACTTCCTTATCTCACTTCTAATTGTCACTACAGAGATCTACAAAAAGGTTGGCTCCCTTAATCTTTACGACTGCTCATCTGCTGCTTAAAACTTCTGTAACTACCTTAGCTTGAGTTTTGCAACTACAGGACTCCGTGTGGAAAAAGGTACAATAAAACAAGAGTTGTACTCTTGACTCCTATGCCTGCACCTGAAATCATGATCTTCTTCCCTTCTTGTTCCTCCTATTTTTCTCCATAAGAATCCCATGGAATATTTCAGTGAAGCAGAAACTTCTATTTTGTGAAATCTCAAAATAGATACTCAGACAACCATTCTAAAATGTGGTTGCACCATCAGAAATCTAAACTTGGGCCCTGAATCTACATTTCTGGTTTATAAATCCAAACTAATTCTTTTAAACTAGGATTTGTCTGAAGGGTTTAACAGTTCTCATAACCTCTATTCCAACTAACTTTGGTTTGTTTGCATTGTAATTCATACCCAGCAACTGACTTTGCCTTAGGAATGTAGAGACTGATACACAAAGACTGCACTGTAGATTGGCAAACGATTTTTATATAAGTGGCTACAAACTAATTAATTGAACTGTGATTCTATGAAGAGCTTACGTAGTATAAGTTTTTTAGAAAGAAAAGGTCAAAGCCCAACAAAATTAGCACAAAGAAATGAGTACATGCAAGAGGGGTGGTAGCACTTAGGGGAGAGGGGTAAACAAAGGGAGAAATAGGGGATAATGCAATCAAGAATTAATTATGGGCTGGGAAGGTGGCTCAGTGGTAGAGCACTTGCCTTGCAATGCATGAGGCCCAGCACCACATAAGCAAAAAAAAAAAAAAAAGCCAGAAGTGGAGCTGTGGCTCAAGTGGTAGAGTGCTAGCCTTGAGCTGAAGAGCTGAGGGACAGAGCCCAGGCCCAGAGTTCAGGCCCCATGACCGGACCAAAAAAAAAGAATTAATTGTGTGCGTGTGTATGTTTGTGTGTGTGTGTGTGTGTGTGTGTGTGTGTGTGTGTGACAAAATTAAGAAAAGTAAGAGAAGGGGTGGGTTGACGGGGAGTGAGAATGTTGAAGGGGGTAACACTGGTCAACAAGGCATCATATTTATAAATTGTTTGTTAAATGGCACCTCCTTTGTACAATGACTTAAAGATAATAAAATTAAAATAAAATGGGATGGTATAAAAAGAAAAGTAAAGGATGAGCAAATACAATGGATTATACATAAATTTTTTATTATACATAAATCTTTCAATTTGCCATTTCTTTTGTAAAATTCTATCCTTTCACTCCTGGAACTCAGTGTTGAGGGGTCAAAGAGAAAGACTTTGAGAGAACATTAAGGCAATATTAAGAAATTCATGTTGCAGGTGAAAAGATTGTATTTGGCTAAATAAAGAGACCAGCTCCATGGTTTTGCTACCTTATATGATCTTGGGAATAATACTTAAATCCTTCGAGTACTTGAACCTACTTTCATAATCTTCACAACAGAATTGATAATTTACTCCACAACACTATTGTAAGGACTGAAAGATCGCTGCTGGGGACAGGAATGAGATTTGCTGGAGAAGATCCAGAAGCAAAAGAAACAGAAGTACATTTTTGCCTAAAGGTTAGGCTTGATCTAATCTTAATTCCATGGGAATTCCTATTCATGACACACTTTATTAAAAATACTCTAGAGTTCTCCTGTAAGTTGAGCAATTATTAAACACATTTTTGGCATAAAAAATTAATTTACCTTGGGCTGGGAAGGTGGCTCAGTGGTAGAGTGCTTGCCTTGCATGCCTGAGGCCCTGGGTTCAATTCCTCAGCACCACATAAGCAAAAAAAGCCAGAAGTGGCGCTGTGGCTCAAGTGGTAGAGCGCTAGCCTTGAGCTGAAGAGCTGAGGGACAGCGCCCAGGCCCAGAATTCAGGCCCCATGACCGGACCCAAAAAAGAAAAAAAAAAAAAAGAAAAAATTAATTTACCTTTTGAACAGTTAAAAGCCAACAGATTTTCTTCTTTCAAACACCTAAAGGCTTATTAGAAATGTGCTGTTATTCAAGGTCATATAGCATACTTGGAAAATATCATGTTCTGGAAAATTTTCAGGCTCAGATGCCATTTCATAGTTAACAGAGTTAAACTGATGAATATCACAAAACTCCATAAGAAAATTAGATTTATTTAGACTCTTCAAAACATTATTTTTCATTCTGGCTTAAAACAAAAATACATTCCTTAGAGTTATAGCTTCATTTTTTTAAAAAAATTGATTTGCCACTACAAGTCACTTAAATTTTTTTTTAATTTAGGCTAAAATTACTTCATTTAAGAGATTTAAAGAACGAGTATGATTTAGTTTAAAAGTATCAGAGAAACTATCAACAAATGGTCTTTCTCTGTCTCTTTTAGTCCTAACAGCTAATATGTTTTGGAACATTTGGAGAATTTCATCAAGGCAGTAGTTCTTAGAAGAACATTTTCCTGACTTACTTTAACATTTTATATGATAAAAGTCCTATTCACTCACAAGGAAGTACTAACTATGGAGGGAAGAGGTCTTCGTCAATTAAAGGCACTTTACATTTCTGCATGACTAATAACAACAATATCTGAACTTAGGAAATTTCATTCTAATTAAAATAATGGTTTCTCTCTGTGGCCTTGTCACCTACTGGACAAGGCATCTATCTGTTGGGAAAAGTTTTGGCAATGAGCTTCATGGGGAATCACAAGGAAAATTCCCATCCCAGCCTGCTGACCTGTCTCCAGGTCTTCCCCACCTCTGTCTTGTGCTAAAACAAAGGCAGAGAAGGCAGCAGAGGGTTCTAGAATTAAATCATAGAAGTTTCACTTATTTATTTACTACTTATTACTGTGTGAATTTAGAACAACATTTTAGTTTTTCTGCTCTCTTCCTCCCATATCATGGGAATATCTTTCTACCTCCTGATCATGAAAAGTGTTACGGTAATATAAAGGACCTGGCTCATAATAACAACACAACCACTAGATGTGTGTTAATAGATTTTGGTCTGTTCTTTGCTCAGATCAGTTCTCAGTATGATTAAAACATGCATTTTAAAGGCAGACGTTATTCCTTCTTTCCAGGGTCAATTTACTTAACCTCAGAAGATGAAATATTATTTAATATATACTTCAGGATCTGCTGTAAATATGCTATAGTGTTATCTAAAAGAAAGATAGAAAAGTAAGCTAGAAATACCCATACTGCTAAGGAGATTACAATTCATAGAAGAAGAAATGAGTGA
This sequence comes from Dipodomys ordii, assembly GCF_000151885.1. Lineage (NCBI taxonomy): Eukaryota > Metazoa > Chordata > Mammalia > Rodentia > Heteromyidae > Dipodomys > Dipodomys ordii. Next base: position 9,882,948 of record NW_012267267.1, on the reverse strand, counting down.
ATTAGTTTATCTTTAGAGGTATATCAGGAAGTGGCACTGTGGCTCACTAGTCTTGAGCACAGTCAAGGACAGCACCCAGGCCCTGAATTTGAGCCCCTTGACCAACAACAACAATGACAACAAAATTCAATAGAGGCATAGCATACATTTATATAAAGGAATACCATAAATATCCTAGGTATATGAGAGAGAGATTATATATAATGTATATTATATAAACATAGATTCATTCCTAGCAGTTTTTCTCCATAGATTAGTCATTTGGCATTGATCAGACCTAGTGCCAGATGTGTTAAGTAAATGCCGGCAGGTGGTAAATACCGCTTACCAAGCCCACTTTCTTTACCAGGCACTATGCTATGAACTTAGAACATGTTATCTTATTTCAACCTCATAGCAAACTTATGAGGTAGGGTTGTTATCCGCATTTTACAGGTGAGGAAATTCAGGTTCAGACAGATTAAACAATAGGGTCCCAGCCTTGACAATTCTATCCCAATTGATAAAGTTGAGATTGGAAATGCAAGTCTATTTTCCTCTAGGTTTTTTCTTCTCAAAACTTGATTTTTTGCTACTTCACCTTTATGTATTTCATACTGTGCCAGTCACTTTTTCCTTGCTATGCCCAAATAAAATAGGACATAGAAACAACTTAAAAGAGGAAAGGTTTATTTTAGCTTATTGTTTCAGAAGTTTCCATTTCGATTCATCTGGCTCCCTTGTTAAGGTCCTGTGCTAAGGCAAACACTGTTTGGTAGGAAGAAATAGCAGAGCAAAAGTCTTCACTTCTTGGGAACCTGGGAGCAGAAAGAATGCAGGACAGGGAAAGATTCATCCTTCAAAGGCAAGCCCCCTCTGACCCATTTCCTCCAACCAGGCCCCACTTTCCAATGGCACCTTCCACTATAAACTCATCAGTGGATTTGTCTGTTGAAGATGTTAGCACTTTTATGATTTCATCTCCTCTCAATAACACAACCAGCTAGGGAACAAGTCTTCAACACATGAGCCTTGAAAGAAGTTTTTTATCCAAATCACAACTCATACTAAAGTTCATAGAGTAGATGTACCAAAATACTTATTCCTAAATGATTATAAAGAAATAAATTGCTGCTCTGGTGAAGCTATTTCCACATGCTCTTTGATTTAGTATAGAATTTTTCCTTTCTCATCTAAATGAGATTGGATAGCAAACATTGGGTCCTTTTGGCAGTCCACTTTTGGGGGCCACTTGAAATGCCTTTTCCTGAGGCTTGTAGCATATCTTTTTATTTCTCTTTCATACTGTTCTTCATTACATAAAGCATTTACTAAGCACTTGTCGGGCCCTTTAGAGATGTCTCTTAATGATCTTATATAAGTATAATTTAAGGCTATGAGTAAGGTTGAAAAAGTCCATGCTATTTTTATGATTGTTGTTGTTAGAGAAAAAGAATGCTATGCAAGTCTGTGAGCCATAAAACAAGACGGTAGCAAGGACACATTTCCAGCCCTAGAGGTCATCATATGTAAAAGAAGAAGAAAACAGAGCATCAAGTCTGTTTCCACAGAGTGAGACAAGGCAGGCTTGAAGAAAACGAGGATGAAGAACTAAAGGAAGAAAACAACAGCAAAACCATTGTACTCTATATCTGAGAGAATATTTAAAGTTCCTTGGACATATCCCTCCCTCCCCCAAAACTGGCCTGTTTCCATACCTTTGGGCAATAGCAGACAGCTTTATTTGGTAGTTTGGTGGAGATAAGAGTCTCATGAAGGGGGCATTTATGGCTCACACCTATAATCCTAGCTACCCAGGAAGCTGAGATCTGAGAATCACAGTTCAAAGCCAGCCTGGGCAAGAAAGTCCTTGAGATTTTTTTTTTGGTTTGCAGTAGTAAAATATTTTTATTGAAGAAAAATATATCTAAGCACTTAATTTCCAAAATAGTTTAACATTCACCTAGGAAGCTATATCAAATCAATTTGTTGTGCCCAGCTATGCAGGGGACCAAAAAAAATGGCCATGTACATTTACCCAAATGTTTACAAACAAGACCACAGCTACCAGCACAACTATGTTTATTGTAGCATTATTTACCATAGCTAAGATATGGAACCAACCCAGATGCCCCTCAGTAGATCAATGGATCAAGAAAATGTGGTATATATTCACACTGGAATTCTATGCCTCCATCAGAAAGAATGACATTGCCCCATTTGTTAGGAAATGGAAAGGCTTGGAAAAAATTATATTAAGTGAAGTAAGCC
>NW_012267267.1:9878610-9880353 GCF_000151885.1 Dipodomys ordii | reverse complement strand
ACAATGCTTGATAAGAAATGTATTCATTATCTTGCCCATGTAATTGTAACCCCTCTGTACAGTATTTTCACAATAAAAAAATTATAAGTCCTGAAAAAGTAAAAAAAAAAATGGCATGTAAAGCAATCATAATGATCACTGAGGGAACCTGTTCCATGGCTTTTAATTATCTGTCAAAACATTAATACTTCATACAATTGTTTGTGCTGTGAAGTATTTCTGTACTGACAGTAAATACCCTTTAATGTGAAAGCCTATTCCCACCCTAGGGGCACAGGTACCCTTTTCCTCAGTGTTGGTAGGGAAACATGCAAACCCACTGGTTACATTAACTCAGACTTATAGCTGACTTCTATAAATGACTTCTCTAAGCACATAAAACACTACTATACTAGTACATACTGAGGTGGTTTCTGCATCTTTGACAATCTGAAAGAGTGACAGGATTTTAGAAATGGAGGACCCGTAAGTTTGATACTACAAATGATCCAGCATGTTTATTAGGAATGATCTCTCCTCCTTCAATTTCTATTTGCTCGTAGAGCCCCTTGTGGTCACAGCGGCATTCAGCCCCACATTTGGTACAGCCACAGGCAGGGCATGCGAAGAAACATCCTAAGCAGTCTTCAGCCAGGCAGTCGGTCAATCCCACTGAAAATCAGGAGGCCTTGGCTCTCGTAGACCTTACTCTTGGCTGGTATCACTTGTCTGTCTGAACCAGCAGTTGAACTCTTTGTAAGTCTCCTTTTTTTCTCTTTTCCCAGTTTCCGGAGCAAATTCAGTTTGCTTCCCTGGGTTGGTAAACTGCAGTGACCTCAATGCTTTAGCAGTTCTTCCATCCAATTCAGGTTTCCTTCTCTGTTGGTCATCAGAATCAACATCCACACTTCCATTGATTATCTGGGTACATTTTGGACAAAGCTTCCAACCAGGTACAAGCTGTCTTCCAAATTTTGCGCTCAGAAAAGTGTCATCATCTAAGTTAATTACATGCAATTTTTTTTTTTGGCTAGCTTTTTGTGTATGTTAAATGGGTCACAACATGACTTCTGCAAATCCTCAAATCTGTCAATGTAAATTTTTACAGGATGAAAGCAGATTGAGTTGTTCCCAGAAAGTGTCATTCCAGTTCTAAGTTGAAGTAAAAGCATATCATTCGATGACAACTCTTGCAAAGGCTTGAAACCCATATGATGAGTGTAGTAGTTTTATGGCACTCATTTGTGGTACAAAGCTGGACTCCAACTGAACATGGGTCCATCATTCTTTTTTTTTTTTTTTTTTTTTGGTCGTGGGGCTTGAACTCTGGGCCTGGGCGCTGTCCCTCAGCTCTTCAGCTCAAGGCGAGCGCTCTACCACTTGAGCTACAGCGCCACTTCCGGTTTTCTGGTGGTTTATTGGAGATAGGAGTCTCATGGTCTCTCCTGCCCGGGCTGGCTTTGAACCGCGATCCTCAGATCTCAGCCTCCTGAGTAGCTAGGATTACAGGCGTGAGCCACCGGCGCCCGGCTGGGTCCATCATTCTTGATTCTCACAAATTTCCCTTGCTTTGTCTAGTGATCTCTCTTAAAGATCATGTGCTGATCACTCTTATGAAGTACATGCAAGACCTTTATGGAGAAACTTATGAAACTGAGTTTTCAGCCGCCTGGCCCGCAACACATCCGACCCTCCTCCCCCCTCCCCGAGGCTCTCAGACCAGCTGCTCAGCGCTTACCACTCTTGAGATTCTTTTTTTTTTTT